>NW_008678700.1:1061-20275 GCF_000695815.1 Acanthisitta chloris
AATTGCCATCTCAATGCATTTGTCAACAGCCTCATCAGAGAAAGTCCTTGGAATTCCCACGGTTGCTTCACATAAGGCTGAGAAGGAGTTGTTAACATCCATCTGGGAAAATGATTGGCTTTGTGGCAAGATACAAGGCTGAGCTCCTGGTGAGGAGGTGGTGGAACATGAGAACGTCAGAGAATCATGGAATGGTTTGTGTTGGAAGGGACCTTAAAGCTCATCCAGTCCCACTCATCTAGTCCCAACCCCCTGCCATGATGCACTAGACCAGATTGCTCCAAGCCTCATCCCACCTGGCCTGGAACACTTCCAGGGATGGAATAGCCACAGCTGCTCTGGGCAACCTGTGCCAGTGCCTCATCACCCTCCCAGGCAAGAATTCCTTCCCAATATCCCATCTGACCCTGCTCTCTGGCAGTAGGAAGCTATTCCCCCTTATCTTGTCTCTCCAGGTCCTTGTCCCAAGTCCCTCTGAAGCTCTCTTGGAGCCCCTTTAGGCACCAGAAGGGGCTCTAAGGTCTCCCCACAGCCTTCTCCAGGCTGAACCCTCCCAGCCCCCCCAGCCTGTCTCCATGGCAGAGGTTCTCCAGCCCTCAGAGCATCTCTGTGGCCTCCTCTGGACCTGCTCCAACAGCAACCCTGGAGTAATGGCAGCTGAAGACCTTTGTAACTCACAGTTAAGAAATTCTCTTTAATAGGTAACCACAGGAAGTGTCTGCCTTCTGCTTGATTTGTTGTCATCCATTTGCACTTAAAAGTGACATTGCTGTGTCTCATCATTAGACACCTAATGTGTGGCAGCAAGGAACATACATCTCTGGGGAGCAAAAGTCTATTTGATGGTGTTCCCAGGAGATGCAAAGCACATGATGACTGTAAATGAAATCAGATTGGGGGAAAACTGATTTTAACAGTGAACAATGAGGAGTTTCATTCAGACAAATGTGGGTGTGTAGGCAGATGAACTTCTGTTTGCCTCTAGGTTCTTATTTCCAGTTAGTAACTCTTGACGTGACGACCATGTTGTGCTGGTATTGAAGGCATAAAGATGTGGACACTGCAGGCATTTTGTTGCCAGAATAGTTTTTCTCTCCCCTCCAGAGAGTTAAGGAAACAGTAGTTTAATTAACCATCATAGTAATAGGTATCAGTAGAGGAGACTGATGGGAGACCTCATTGCTGTATACGACTTTCCCATGAGGGGCAGTGGAGGGACAGCACTGATCTCTGCTGTCTGTGACCAGTGACAGGACCTGAGGGAATGGCCTGAGGCTGTGTCAGGGGAGGTTTAGGTTGCATATTAGGAGAAGGTTCTTCTCCCAGAGGGTGGTTGGGCATTGGAACAGCTCCCCAGGGCAGTGGTCATGGCCCCAAGCCTGACAGAGCAGAGCTCAAGTTTGTACAGTTCTCTCAGGCACTTGGTGGGATAGTTGGGGTGTTCTGTGCAGGGCCAGGAGTTGGAGTGGATGATCCTTGTGGGTCCCTTCCAGCTCAGAATATTCTGTGATTTCAGAGTGAACAGAGCAATATCTCATAATCATAGAATCATAGAATTTTAGGGGTCGGAATGGACCTTACAGATCATCTAGTCCCACCCCCCTACAGTTCTCTCAGGCACTTGGTGGGATAGTTGGGGTGTTCTGTGCAGGGCCAGGAGTTGGAGTGGATGATCCTTGTGGGTCCCTTCCAGCTCAGAATATTCTGTGATTTCAGAGTGAACAGAGCAATATCTCATAATCATAGAATCATAGAATTTTAGGGGTCGGAATGGACCTTACAGATCATCTAGTCCCACCCCCCTGCCATGGGCAGGGACACCTCCCCACTAGATCAGGTTGCTCAAGGCCTCATCCAGCCTGGCTTTGGACACTGCCAGGGTTGGGGCATCCACTACTTCCCTGGGCAACCTGGTTGAATGAAGACAATGAATAAAGAATAATAATGAAGTCACAGTGCTATCACATGCTCTTTACAGAAGGCATAGTTTGCTCTGAACCTATGAATGTAGTTCAGGGTCACATTGAATGCATGAGCAGCAGGTTGGTGGCTCTCGGGAATCACACAAACATTTGAGACCAATTAAGATCTTAGCTGGTGGAATCATCCCTTGCAATTACTCATCTCTTCCTACTGGCTTCACAGTTTGGGATAACAGTGGTCCTCATGCAGGGACCTCAGTTTTGTGCTTGACCCTTGCTGCACCCATTTGAACCTGGTAGGTTTGTCTCCTCCTCCAGCTCCTGACCCTAAGGTGTTAAATTATAAAACTGGTGGTTGATGTCTCCTGTCTAATGGGTGGGAGAGAGCAGAAATGCATTTCTGGTTCTGTGGGCAAGTGAACAGGCTCACAGGCTGAGAAAGTTGGGGCTGCTCAGCTGGAGAAGGGAAGATTCTGTGGGGACCTCATAGCACCTTCTAGTATCTGAAGGGCCTACAGAGAAACTGGAGAGGGACTCTGCTTCAGGAACTGTAGTGATAGGGCAAGGGTCTAATGGGTGGGAGAGAGCAGAAATGCATTTCTGGTTCTGTGGGCAAGTGAACAGGCTCACAGGCTGAGAAAGTTGGGGCTGCTCAGCTGGAGAAGGGAAGATTCTGTGGGGACCTCATAGCACCTTCTAGTATCTGAAGGGCCTACAGAGAAACTGGAGAGGGACTCTGCTTCAGGAACTGTAGTGATAGGGCAAGGCAAGGAGAAGAGGTGTCCCTGCCCAGGGCAAAAGGTTGGGACTAGATGATTTTTAAGGTTGATTCCAAACCGTTAACATACTATGAAACTATGAAACACTTGAAGGGCAGTGCTGTGAGGCAGCTGTAAGGCATTGAGGCTACAAGAGGGTCCATGTGTGTTGTACTGTGTGTGGTAGCCATTCCTAAAGGTGTTGGAAGATGCCTGCAACATGTGAAAGGGAAAGGTAACCTACTGAAACCAACCTAGCATATGTCCCATCTCCTTGCTTTGAATAGCTTGGGCTGGAGGTGACATTAAAGCTCATCCAGTCTCATCCCCTGCCGTGGGCAGCAACAATTTCCACTAGACCAGGTTGCTCCAAGCCCCATCCAACCTGGCCTGAAACACTTCCAGGGATGGGGCAGCCACAGCTTCTCTGGGCAACCTGTGCCAGTGCCTTACCACCCTCACAGGGAACAATTTCTTCCCCATATCCTGCATCTCCACAAGCATTTTCATCCCTAGTTCTTTTCCATCCCGTGGGTGCTTCAGTTTGGCTGTGGAGTTTTTAAATGCCTTTTCATCCCTTCAGTCCATTATCTCTCACTACTCCCAGCTGTTTGCTTCCCTCCAGGCACTACTATGTAACTCTCCCATCCTGGATGTGGGACCTGTTCTGAATAAAGATGAAGTAGCAGCAGAATTCTTTCCCATTAATTGAAAACTTTGGTTATCATGACAACAGGTCACAACTGTCTTCATTGCCATGACAATCCCCTGCAAAATGGTTCAAATCTCAGCTTATAGTTATTTTTAGTTTGTCCTCTATTCCCATGGAGACCAAGTTTGCCTTGAAGTGTTTGATGCTTTGTGCTTGGAGCCTTTAATGAGCCCCACAGAAGTGTGGAAGGCAGGAGAGGCACAGACCTCCGAGGTCAGCCCATCCCTCCCTCAGCCCTTGAGGAATGGTTGGTACAGTTCCCTTTGCCACTGCTTTGGTGTATTGTCTGCACTTCTTTTTATTATTATTATCTTCTTTTGGGTGAGTTTTTAGCATTTATATTTGCTGTAGTGCCTGAGCTCTTGTATTCTTTGCATATGGCCCTATTTTTTTGCATCCAGTTCTGCCTGAAAGCTTCACATTCTGCACAGGACACTGAGGAAAAAATTCTACAAGGCAAAAAGAAACACTATAGAAACACCTGAACAGGTCACTTCAAGTGGTGATTTGGGTTTATTTGTTATGTAGTTGTCTTGGGGGAAAAGTGTACTTTTCTCTCTATCAGTTTACAAAGGAAGTTTTACTGGAGGAACATTTGCTCAATCGGCTGAGAATTTACTGATTTATCAGCAATTAATATTACAAATCACCCCCAGTATAAAAGGAAATAAACCCACTTTGTGATCCTCCTTTGTTCATGGGCTTTGATTTGCTCCCTAAATAATCAGTTCATGTGATCCAGGGGAGTCTCCCCCTTGTCCATTGAAATTAGGAACTAAAAGTGATAAGGATGAACAGCAGAAAACCAGGTTAGATCCACTGGGCTGTTTACCAAGAGTTGAGCAGGGCTAATGGTCAACTGCCATTTAGTTATGAAGCATTTCTTTGCATTTAGGCACTTGTTGTTAAAATTTAAATAAAGGAGAACGCCATGGGATAATGGAATGATTTGAGTTGGAAGGGACCTTAAAGCTCATTCCGTTCCACCCTCTGCTGCCATGGGCAGGGACACCTTTCACTAGCCCAGGTTGCTCCAAGCCCCATCCAACCTGGCCTGAAACACTTCCAGGCATGGGGCAGCCACCTTCCAGTAATCTGTTGTCCATGCAGTGCTGATTCCCATGATCCAGACATCCTGTTTCTTTCCCAGAGGATTTCTGTAGTCAGCAGATGGTGGCTGGATCCTTCTCTTGGTGGTGCTGCCTTGAGGTTGGGTTTTCTCCTCAGGGTTCCACAAGCAGCATAGAGGATCAAAGCCTTCTGTCCAGGTGTAATTCCTCTTCCACTCTATTGGCTGTGGGTTATTTATGTGAGGAATATCTAATGCTAGATGCCTGCAAGTCCTCCTTGAAGGCGGCTTAGATCTGTAGCATTTCATTTGTATTCCTCACACCTTGGGTGAAGGGGTTATTGCTGTACTTGAGATATTTTTTGCATATCTAATCACTGTTATAGATTTTATGTAGCTTCTTGACATCTTAAATTGTTGTATGGTTAATACCAGACTGACTCTGAGCTCAGCTCCCTCTGCCTTTGCCATGTGTTCAGTCTTTAAGTACTTGTAGACACTCATTGTATCCCTTAAAGGAGTTTTTCCCAAGGCCTGCAGTGACTGGACACGGGGGAACAGCTTTAAACCGAAGCACAGCAGCTTTAGATGGGATATTGGGAAGGAATTCTTCCCTCTGTGGGTGATGAAGCACTGGCACAGGTTGTCCAGAACAGCTGTGGCTGCCCCAACTGTGGAAGTGTTCAAGTCCAGGTTGGATCAGGCTTGGAGCAAACTGTTCTAGTGGATGGTGTCCCTGCTCATGGCAGGGGGTGGGACTAGATGGCCGTTAAAGGTCATTTCCAGCCCAAACCATTCCTTGATTCTATAATTTCTCCTTAATGTAGATTCTACTCTGGTGACCTTTGGAGTAAGCAAGGATTTAGAGATAAAAAAAAGCTGTGCAAAATCCTTACACCTCCAGGAGATTTTCTCTTTATGATTCCGCATTCGCCCCAAAAAGCACCAACAGTCATGTTGAGAATGGGGTTGTAAAGATTCTGCAGAAATTTTTCTCTCTTCAGCTATTTCCAATGGTTTGTTTTGTTAAAAAACCCCAACAAACCCACAAGTCACGTGCAAGAGCTTCATTCTATTGGGAAATAAGTACGGGAAACAGCTCCAGGCAGCTAGTGCATTTTTCCTTGGATCCCAAAGAAGTCATCCCAAGCAGGAATCTCTTCTTAAATATTTCTTTCATGATAATAAACAAATCTTTGAAGCCTTGAGATGAAGGAGCAAGGAAGAATGTAGAGCAATAACTTGTGAAACTGTGATGGTGTTTGTGCCCCTCGAAAATATTGTTGGTATTTATGACAGTAATCTGGGGATAATGTGGGGATGTTTTCCTTTTCCCCATGGCCCTATTGCTGATTGGGCTTGGATTCCTCCCAGCACTGACAGCTACAGGTCCTGTCTGTGTCAAGGCAGTTTATTTGACTCTGTTTTGAAAATAGATTGTCAGGATGGGTCTTGAGTCATAGAATCACAGACTGGTTGCATTGGGAGGGACCTTAAAGCCCATACAGTTCCACACCCTGCCATGGGCTAGGACACCTAATACTAGCCCAGGTTGCTCCAAGCCCATCCACCCTGGCCTGGAGCACTCCCAGGGATGGGGCAGCCACAGCCGCTCTGGGAATTCCATCCCAGCCCCTCACCACCCTCCCAGGGAGCAATTCCTTCCCAATATCCCATCTAGCCCTGCCCTCTGGCAGTGGGAAGCCATTCCTCCTTGTCCTGTCCCTCCAGGTCCTCACCCCAAGTCCCTCTGCAGCTCTCTTGGAGCCCCTTTGGGCACTGGAAGGGGCTCTGAGGTCTCCTCGGAGCCTTCTCTTCTCCAGGCTGAACACTCCCAGCTCTCCCAGCCTGGCTCCATGGCAGAGGTGCTCCAGCTCTCAGAGCCATCACTGTGGCCTCCTCTGGACTCTCTCCACCAGCTCCATGTCCTTCTGCTGTTGGTGCCCCAGAGCTGGAGGCAGCACTGCAGGTGGGTCTCATCTGAGCAGGGCAGAGGAACAGAATCCCCTCTCACCTGTTGCCCACCTTGTGTGGCTGCAGAGCCTTAAATGTGATGCAGAGCCTAAAATTCTCTGGTGTCCAGAGCTTTAAACTTCCTCTTCTCAGGCACTGAACCATCATTTCTCTGCTGTCCCTCCATGTGTGCTCCTTAGAATACCTTAGAATAGGGGACAAAATTTCACTTTTATTTTTACAGGGGGAAATTTGTTCATGTAGTGAGCAGGTACAAACTGTTGTTAGTCTCCATGTATGTTCTTCCTGGTGTAATATTTTGATGAGATGGATGAGGGCAGCTCACACAGCCTTGCAGTACTTAGTCACAGAACAGAGCTGGGGAAATAGATGCAAGACCAGTGATGGCAGGTGAAGCCCTTCAACTCTACATCATCAGCTTATCAGGATTATCACAGGAGTGGTTGTTGCCCTGTGTGACCTGAGTGGGTGGTTGGAGCTTCTATTTTGTGTACTAATCCAGAGAAGGACCTGTATCCATGTGAAAAAGTCCTCATTATTGTCTGTCACCCGGTGTAGAAGAGCAAAGGGAAGTAGTGTGCAAGGCTGATGTGAGCAGCAAAGGGAAATTCCAGAGTATCAAATGCTGCTGGATGCTGCCTCACCTGCCACTGATTCTCCATTCTCTTGTTTGCCTTCCAGCTCTGACATTAGCCAGTAGTTAAATCATCCCTAGGATGCCCTGGGAGTTCCTTGACTAATTGACTATTCAAGGTGGTCCAGGTGCTTCTCTGCAGGTCCATCTGGCAGCAGCCTGAACCCATCTGCCCCTATTTTGGTGTTGGAGAAACCTCTCTTGCTTCTCCTGAGAAGTTTATCCCCAAGTCTTTGCTTTCGGAGGAGTTTAAGAAACAAAGTGAGATACTGCAATGACCAGGAACTCCTGTCAGTCTGTGGTTTATAGGACAGATGGACTTCTACTGTGAAACAGTGCATGACTTTTCTATCATGCACAGGGGAAAACAGGAGCAAACATCACCTATTGGAAGAGCCCAACTCCTATATATTTAGGAAGAGTAACATGAGGATGTTAAAGCCTTTGACACAGTCATTCAGAGGAACTTTCCAAAGTCACCTTCAAAAGGTGGGGAATGGCATCCTGCATTTCCATATCTGCCTTCTCCAAGCAGGAGCACTTGGCATCATTTGGAGTGGGGAGATTTGATGGATGGACTTGTAATGTTGTTGGCAAACACTGCAAGTTGCGTAGAACTGGCAATGTTTGAGTCTTTTATGTTTTATTATTCCCTATTTTTAGAGAAATCTTCACATTTGTTCTAGTTCCTGGTGTAAATCCACAGGCTTCATAGGGAGGTGTCTCCAGATATTTCCATGCAGCTACAAACTTACCAACTCTGAGTCACTGATGTCCCCAGTATATTTCCCAGTTACTAAACACACAAATCCCAGATTGGGTCAGGCTGGAAGAGATCACAGTGGCCCATCTGGCCTCACCTCCCTGCCTAGGGTCAGCCCAGAGGACATGGCACAGGATTGAGTCCACATCATTCTGGAGTATCTCCACTGAGGAGACTCCACACCCTCTCTGGGCAATCTGTTCAGTGCTTGGTCACTGCACAGGAAAGAAGTTCTTCCTCATGTTCAGGTGGAACTTCCTGGGCATCAGTTCCTGCCCATTACCTCTTGTCCTGTTGCTGGGCACGATGGGGCAGAGCCTGATCCATCCTCTGACAGACAGTGATGAGGTCCCTCTCAGTGCCTCTTCTCAAGGCTAAACAGCCCCAGCTGCCTCAGCCTGTCCTTGTGAGAGAGATGCTCCAGTCCCTGCATCATCTCCACAGCCTCCAATGGACCTGCTCCAGGAGCTCCATGTCCTCTTGTCCTGAAGAGCCCAGAACTGAACACAGCACTCCAGATGTGTCTCATCAGGGCTGGTTGGAACCTTTCCTTTCAACACTGTCAATTCAACCCATTTTACGAGCAGGATGAAGGTCATTTCAGTGCTTCAGGTGGACAGAAGACCTGCCCACACTGTAATATCCATGCTGGGCGCAAGATTAGTTTTAGAAATAAGGTTAAGCCCTGAGCACCTCACAGTGGTGGCTGAGCTCAGCTTTATCCCTGCTTTGGTGTGTGGGGCTGGGAAGAGGCTCGTCCATGTGGTACCCAGTGCTATCCCAAAAGTGAGGTACTTCCAGCATCACCCTCCTTGTGCCTGAGTCTCTTTGACTAAATATGCCCAGCAAGCAGATTTATTCAGCTCTTATGCTGCCCCTGTGTAGTTACTCTTAGCTCTGCATTAATGTGCTGAGCAAGGAAAAGGAGTTAATGAGAGGAGGAGAAAGGAATCTTTTTGTTTGTAGGTCTAATGCTCTGTTTCTGGCGCAGGGGAATGATTAGCATTCAACCCTTGGAGCCGCTTCCTATGACAGTGCCTCCTGATGAAATGAGGCTGATACAGGTGAACTAATTCCAACCAGCCACAGGCTAAATGTTTAGCTCTGGCTTTGTTATATAACAAGTTTTTAGGTCTTAAAAAAAGCCATTTCTGGGCAGAAATGTCCTTCAAGGAACAGCTGAAATACAAAAGCCAATGGCTGTTTGTTACCAGCACAGACTCATCACTTACAGAAACAGGACAAAGGGTTTAATCTCCTTTTGAAGTTATTTGCATATTTATTGAGACTTACCACATGCCTTTTTCTTTGGGATCCTACTGATCTGAGAGTGAAGGACACACACGGCTGCAAAACCCACCATGATTCCCTGAGGTCCATGTTAGTCCTTGTAGTGACAGGACAAGGAGTAATAGGGATAAATTGAAAGAGGGGAAATTTAGGTTAGGTAATTAGGAAGAAAGTCTTTCCTGTGAGGGTGGTGAGACACTGGCACAGGTTGCCTGGAGAGGTTGTGGATACTCCAAGACTGGCAGTGTTCAAAGCCAGGTTGGATGGGGGCTTGGAGCAACCTAGTCTGGTGGGAGTTGTCCCTGCCCAGAGCAGGGGGTTGGGACTAGGTGATTCCTAAGGTCCATTCCAATGCCTTAACATTCTATCAGACTTGGTTATTAGTCCTTGAGGTGGGACAAAGTGGCAGAAATCAGCTTTACTGTGAAATTGAAAAACCAGGAATTTCTTGGTATTGCTATGCATTTTTGTTGTTGAATATTTGATCTTTGGATTATTTTTCCCCTTGTGTCACTCTTTCAAAGAAGAAAAACTGTGGGGCATTGAAATTAATTTTGTTAGAGGTTCACTGAAATTCATTTTACTGCAGGGAAGCAAGATGGGATTTCAGCCTTGCTGAGTGGCTAGTGACCATCATAATTAGATTTCCCCACAGAAATGATACCTCAAAGAGCTCTGTTGAGGCAAATGTTGCACACTCAGAGCAGGTGCTTGAATAAGTGATACTTCATTGTGCCTGTTGTCACTAACACCACTGCCAAGATGTCCCCACTCTGCCATGCTCCAGTGGTGCTGATTGTCCTTGCTTAGCCTGGACAGAGGCAGTGAATACTCAACACCACTTCGGAAAACTCTGTTTGGTATAGACATCTCTGAGTTACATCACAGCCCTACACATCACCTATGCAGGTATAAATGGTGTGCTAACAGTGGCTCCTGAAAATTGAAGTCAGATTAAAAACCCCTCAAACAACCCCCAAAACATTACATTTTTGTTAACCACATTTTTGTTAACCAGGATGGGAATACTACAGGGTGCAGGTTCGGGAACATGCTAAGGACAGCAAGAAGTGCACTAATTAAATTGCACAGTACACCTGAACACAGACCATTGTGGTGATTAATGTTAAATGCTGTCCTGTAATTAGAACTAAAGGATATTCTGGGCAGAAACCTTTGTGCAGGAGCAGCAAGGAGCTGCTCTGCATTAGTGGCTTTGGAGTAGCTGGAAGGAATTCAAAACATCTTCATATCAATTACATTTTGGTCACGGTCTGCTCATCCCTACAGGCTCTGCAGGCACCAGCTCCCCTCCTCGACACCTCCAGGCTCTGCTGCTGCCTCTCTGCCTCATTTTGGCAGCACAGCTCTACTGGTTCCCATCCCCACTGAGGGGATGTGCCTCCAGAGCATCAGCAACACACTTGGGGTTCCTTACCCCTCATGTCCCCTTAGATCCCATCAGAGGGGACATCTGTCACGTGTGCGGTTCTGGGCAACTCACAAGAAGGACATTGAGGGGATGGAGCATGTCCAGAGAAGGGAACAGAGCTGGGGAAGGGACTGGAGCACAAGGAGAGGCTGAGAGAGCTGTGGGAGGCCAGTCTGGAGAAAAGGAGGCTCAGGGGGGACCAGTGTTGCCTTGAGAAGGTTTGAACCTGCATGCTCCCGTTTCAAGAGTAACTGCAAGGTTTAAGGATATTTTTGGATGCTTTTCCTATTTATTTGTTATCCTGCTCCATTCTGTGTTAACACTGCAACAGGACCAGAGTCCAGATCTTCTTTTTAGTCTTTCCAGGCTTGATTGGAAAATTTCATGGCTTTTCTGGGAAGATTCAGCAGCCTTTGCTGCAGTAGCACTCTGCAAACTTGATTTATTTTTCGTGGGTTTTTTTATTTACCCCAAATTTACAGACTCTGTGGACACAAAACTTTTGCAGCTGATGCTGTTTTCTCAATGGATTTCCACATCCTCCCAGATTCAAGATGATGAGTCACCTGGCAGGAACAGGAAAGGAGTAAAAGTGCTGTCTCATCCCAAACATTCCATTCATGTCAATGCCTTGGGATGCTGCACGTTATGTGTGAGGGACATTGCACTGTTTGGTTTGCTCAGAATGTGCAATTAGTGAAGATTGAAAAAGCTGGTGCTGCTCAGTCTGTTTGATAGCAGAATGGGAGCAACAGCTGAAGGGAGGTGAGAGTCGTGTCATGGAATAGTTGGGGCTGGAAGGGACTTTTAAAGCTCATCCAGTTCTACCCCCTGCCGTGGGCAGGGACATATTCCACTAGACCAGGTTGCTCCAAGCCACCCTGGCCTGGAACACTTCCAGGGATGGGAGAGCCACAGCTGCTTGAGGCAACCTGTGCCAGTGCCTCACCACCCTCACAGGGAACAATATCCCATCTAACCCTGCCCTCTGGCACTGGGAAGCCATTCCCCCTTGTCCTGTCCCTCCAGGCCCTTGTTCCAAGGCTCTCTCCAGCTCTCTTTGAGCCCCTTTAGGCCCTAGAAAGGGCTGTAATGTCTCCCTGGAGCCTTCTCTTCTCCAGGCCGAACGCTCCCAGCTCTCCCAGCCTCACTCCACAGCAGAGGTGCTCCAGCCCTCGGAGCGTCTCTGTGGCCTCCTGGACTCTCTCCAGCAGCTCCACATCCTTCTGCAGTTGGTGCCCAGAGCTGGAGGCAGCACTGCAGGTGGGTCTCATCTGAGCAGGACAGAGGGGCACAATCCCCCCTTCACCTGCTGCCCACACTGTGGGATCAGCCCTGTACACAGTTGGCTTTCTGGGATGCAGGGAATGAAGAAAGGAAGAAAAGCTGCAAGAACAGCAGGAGGTTCTCCTAGAGAGAGCTCTTTTTGTGTTGGACCATCATTGCTTTGTAGCAGATCACTCTTTTTAGGAGATCTCTGCCAACAGGTTTTCTAACTTAGCTCAGTCCAAGGCATGTTTTATGCCGATCAAGGTAAATACATATCAGTTAGCAAAAGTCCAGCTCAGTTTTCTTCTTGCTCTTGCAGCTGAGCTCATCTGTACTTTAATTCTCTAATTAATGATTTTCTTCACAGGAAGCAAAGTGTGAGTCAAAGCATACGATGATTGTATCATCTCCCTGTCTCCCTAGGACAGATCAGGCAAAAGCAGTGCAGTGTGATGTCTTGTCTTGGATTAAATGTTGCCCAAATTAAGAATAATTAGGAAGTGCCTTCTGCTTCTGTCAGAAATGCACGTACAGGGAGAGTTGAACATGTTCCCATCAGCTCACACCTCTTCCTTCCCTGCCTGTGTAGATTCTCCTTATTCTCTTACTATTCTGCTTATTCTCTAACTTGATTTTCACAAGGTGTAGTGGAAAAGGTGATAAGCAACTACCAGTCTGATTCCACCCTGGAACAAGTGACACTGATGCTCACTGGTGGCATCTTTAGTTTTCTGACCAGACTTTGCTGCCTATTCAATTTATTGCACACTTATAACTAAACCTTTGAGAAGCAAAGACCCTCCTGAATATTCATGACATAAGTCCTTGGAACGCCCTGAGCTTGCATAAATATATCACCTAATCAGGTGATATATTTACTTTCTTAATCCCACCTGACCTTCTTCCATATGCAAATGACACAATTTGAAAGGAGCTACTTCAGCACCAGATAGGAGATCCTGATTGCTCTTACAATAATTACTGTGCCTCTTCCCAAAACTTCTTGGAAAAATCTTGCATCTTAAAACTCACTTGGCTCAGCTTTGCCCTTGACCACTAATGATTCAGTTTTAGCCCATTTCTGTTTCCTTTGAAGGGAACCTGCACTGCATTTTGTTACTCTCCCAAACACCTGCAGAAATTGCACCTAAAAGCTTTGCAGAAAGTGGCTTGGAAGCACTTCCTAACAGGTGAGACATCAACTCCCAGTCACACTGATTTTTTAGAGTTCTTTCCATGAAATCCTGTTGTGAAACATTGTGGGATTGTTCAAATAAGTCCCTAGACATCCCTAATGCCATATTTAATATCACAGACTGGTTTGGGTTGGAAGGACCTTAAAGTTCATCCAGTTCCACCTCCTGCCATGGGCAGGGACACCTTCCTCTATTCCAGGTTGCTCCAAGCCCTATCTAACCTGGCCTGGAACACTTCCAGGGATGGGGCAATCACAGCTGCTCTGAACAACCTGTGCCAGTGCCTCACTATCCTGACAGGGAACAATTCCTTCCCAATATCCCATCTAGCCCTGGCCTCTGGCACTGGGAAGCCATTCCCCTTGTCCTGCCCCTCCAGGCCTTTGTCCAAAGTCCCTGTGTAGCTCTCTTGGAGCCCCTTTAGGCACTGGCAGGGGCTCTGAGGTCTCCCTGGAGCCTTCTCTTCTTCAGGCTGAACATGGCCAGCCCTCTGTGCTAATTTTAATAAGCAAAATTAATAATCAAGGCAAAAATCAACCTGCGGAAAGATGAGCAGGAGACAAAACAGTTATGGAACAATCAGTGCATGTGGAGATTTGGACTACAAATGCCACATCTGATGCTACTTCAGGCAAGGGTTTGCTGTCATGGAAAATGAATTCAGCCCTGACAGTGATTGTATTATCCACTCCAGTAAAACTGGTTATTGACTTACATAGGTTATATATGTTATAGAAGACAGATAATGTGGGAAGTACAGTCCTTCCTTCTTTTTCACTCCTCTGAGTGAAAATGTTAAACTAGGATCATTTTTGATGCCTTTAATTATGAGAATAAACCTTTGTGACTTCTTGCTCTGCTGAGGTGTGATGATGTTGAGATAGAGTTTGGGTACCTGTAACAACCACATTAAAAGCATCTCGTCTCCTGCCAGTGGTTGTATAAAATAATCATAGAATCATGGATTTGTTGAGGTTGGAAAAGTCCTCCATCAAGTCCAACCATTCCCCAGCACTGCCAAGGCCACCACTAAACATGTCCCCAGATGCCACATCGGCATGGCAGTTATATCCCACCAAGGATGTGATTCCACCTCTGCCCTGGGCAGCTTATGCCAGTGCTGGACAGCCCTTCTGGGGAAGGAATTTCCCCCAATGTCCAGCCTAAACCTCCCCTGACACAACTTGAGGCAATTTCCTCTCATCCTGTCCCTTGTTCCCTGGGAGTAGAGCCGGGCCCCCACTTGGCTGCACCTCCTGTCAGGGAGTTGTGGAGAGCAGTTCATTTCCCCTAATCCTGAGAGTGTGTTGTACCTCATTCCAAGAGATTCCTTGAGGTAGGAAGGGATAAATGCTATGGTAGAAGCTGGTGTCACATGGGATGATTGGTCTGGTGTAAGCAGCACCTAACACCCAGTGCCAGCTGCTCCTGAGCCACACCAGCTGAAATAAAAAGTAGAAAGTAGGAGAGTAAGGAATGAAGGGGGGAAATAAATTTAAGCAAAAATACAAAGACCAATACATCAATATTAGTTTTCAGGGTCATAGTTCTAATTCTGAACAAAAGATCAGTGAAATCCTGTGTGTGAGGAACACATCCAGAGCAGCCAGTGAGGCAGAGTGTGCTGAGGCAGTCAAGTGCTGCATGTTTGCATCTCTGTGTTCTCCAGCTTCGGAGAGTGTGTTGCAAGGCACATAAACAGTGTCAGGTATGATGTGAGGTGGAAGTTTGGAAGGAAGATAAAGCACTGCAAGCTAAATGAGGTAATTTGTGCCATTTATAAAACTTCTGTGCTCTGGCAGTGGCTCTAGAAGGAGTTTTTGATTCTGCTAAAGCTCTTCAGATCCTCATTTTCATGTTCTTTTTCCTAATTTCTTTATCTTTTGATTTACCAATGCCAAAAAGATCCTGCCAAGCTGTCTGAAGCCAGGAAAGAAGAAGTTGTTCTGTTTATTGACCTCTACTTGAAAGCTGGAAACCACACTTTGATTTCTTAGCTGTTTTCCTCACTTCATCTCCTATGTTATTATAAACATCTGTCTTTCAAGCATGGGACAAGCTGAGAGCCTAAAACTTACCAGCCTAGAGCAGGTCCTCATGGTCCACCTCCTCTCCATGGCAGGACCCGAGAAGTGTTCAAGACCCAGTTGGATGTGGCTTGGAGCAGCCTAGTCTAGTGGAAGGTGTCCCTGCCCATTGCAGGGGGTGGAACGGGATGAGCTTTAGGCCCCTTCCAAGACAAACTACTGTGTGATTCCATGATTAAATCCAGACTGGGTGGATATAGTTGGACTGGCAGTAAGAGGGTCTCCAGCTCCAAAGGAGTATTGCAAAACCAATAGGGATTAAGGAAGGGCAGATCAATTTAGAAAGGAAATGGGACACAGAGGCATAATAGAAAGATGAAATTTAAGCAGTGGCCTTCAGAGAGGAGGGACAGAAAGGAGAAGAGAGGAAATTTAGTCTGACACAAAATGACCAAGGCAGCATTGAATGGAAATAAAAGGCATTGAATGGAAATAAGAAGTTCATAGAATCCCAGGATGGTTTGAGTGGGAAGGGACCTTAAAACTCACCCAGTTCCACCCCCTGCCATGAGCAGGGACACCTTCCACGAGACCAAGTTGCTCCAAGCCCCACCCAACTAGGCCTTGAACACTTCCATTCTCCTTTGTCCTGTCCTTCCAGGCCCTTGTCCAAAGTCCCTCTCCAGCTCTCTTGGAGCCCCTTTAGGCACTGGAAGGGGCTCTAAGGTCTCCCTGGAGCCTTTTCTTCTCCAGGCTTCTCTGGGCAACCTGTACCAGTGCCTCATCACCCTCCCCGGGAAGAATTTTTTCCAATATCCTATCTAACCCTGCCCTCTGGCACTGGGCAGCCATTCCCCCTTCTTCTGTCCCTCCAGGCCCTTGTCCCAAGTCTCTCTCCAGCTCTCTTTGGTTTGTTTTCCCTAATATGTATGATTTTGCATCTATCACTAGTGGATTTTGTTGTCATTTTGCTTATTCACCAACTCAGTATGGGATTTTTCCCCCTTGAATTCCTTGTGGTCTCTTTACTCTGGCTGGTGCCATTAATTCATTTTACTAGCATGTTTGCTCTTTTCCTACCCAGTTTTCCTTATTAATCCATACATCAAACCATTGTTTTAGTTTGTTTTCCTTCCATAAGTGAGTAGATGTGTGGAGCTGTGGATTAATACCAAATCATTTATGGAGCCTTCACAATCCAAGGGAGCTGGCAGGGGATATTTTCCCTTTCCCCAGTGTCCTTCCCTGTGCCCAGAGGGCAAAGTGTCTGTTCACTGGGCATCATCAGTGGTTGGATGAGGGCTGTAGCCTCCTGCCATGGCCATGGCCACTATCAGTGCATCAGGATGAGTGCCAATGTCCTTCCTTGGCTGCTCATCGCTGACTGTTGTTATCAATGTCCTTATCACAGCAACAGCTGAAATCAGCTCCAGGGGGACACCCAGTACAGCCTGTCCAGGACACCAGCCTGGGGCAGCTCAGACAATGTGCCTTTCCCCTATTTCAGCTGGCAGAGAGCTGATATCTGTTAATGGAAGTGGCCAGCGATAGCAACAGGGCTTGTGTTGGAACATGGGTCCTACAGGAAGGGCTGATGATGCTCATTTTGGAGTTTCTCTTCTCCCCTTGCTTTCCTGTTGTTCCTTTATCACCTGCCAAAGGATTAATTTAAATGCATTCCTATTTCACTATAATTTTTTTCTTTCTTGCCAAACTGTCTATACTTGATGTGCAGTTAATTTTCCAGAGGATATGCAGCTTCTTGGACAGGGAGAAAAACTCTTCTTTCTCTTCTTCATGAAGCTCCATTTCATGCCATTTTTCTAGCTTAACGCAATTCACTGTGGGAATTGTGTTTGTGGTTGGGTCCTTGGGTCCAGGACAGCTCGTTCCTATAAATCATTAGCAAACAATCCAGCAGCTCTGGCTGTGACTGACAGTTCAGTCAATAGAGCTCATTACTGCACTCTGCTTTATTTACTTTTTTCATTAAGCTTAGGTGTACAACTGCCCACAGAAAAAAACCCATAAAGGGTAAATTAGCTTCAACAAGAATGATTAAAGCTATTACCATATTCTAATTTATCACCTATTAGAAGACAAATGAGCACACACTGACTCTGTGCTCTCCCTCCATCACGCTCTTCACTGCCAATGTCACTTCTGATATCAGACTGTACTCGACAGCACTCAGAGCACAGTGCCCAGAGTGAATCCAGCACCTCTCAGCATCCAAATCCAGGTGAAAAATAGGCCTCTTATCTCCTATCTATAACCCATGCTTGTTGTAATTGCAAATATGGAACAAAAAGATCCCAGTTCAGAGGGGAGAAGACAGAACAAGCAGGATCTGAAGTACTGAGAGGAATAGAGAAGCATAAAAGAGTAATTATGAACTAATTCTGTGTCAGAAACTCTCTGGGTAATGTATTAAGCACTAGAATAATTTAGTTTGGAAGGGCTCTATGCAGCTCCTTTTTTCCTCAGCCCTTGGCTCAAATCAAAGCCAACTTCCATGTTGGAGTTGTATCCAATTGAGCCTCAAATGTAGCCAAAAAAGGCTATTTCCATCCCCTCTCTGGGCCCCAGTCCCACCCTCCCTGTGGATGTGTTTTCTCCCAACATTGGGTTGAATTTTTCTTGGAAGTTCTTGTGCTCATTGCATTGCTATGCAGCTCCAGGCAGAGCATGGCCCCTTCTTTCTCCTAACCCCCAGCAGGTACCTGCAGGTGGCATTGAGGTCCCCAATTTGTCCTTTCTTCTGGCTGAGCAAACTCAGTCTTCCCCTCACACTCCAAGCCTCGGGAGTTCCAGTTTGACTGTGAACCACCAACAATTACCCTTCCAGACTGATGATCCAGCCACTTTTCCACCCATCCAGTCTCTAGTTCCCTGCTCCTGGGAGAGACCATGCCCACAGACATACTGTGGACAGGGTAAACAGCATCTTTGTGATGAGCCCAGTGAAGGCAGTCAGGGTAGTTGGGTGACATTTGTGCTTCATGAATCTATGGTGGCTGTTCCCAGTCACTTTCTTACCCTTCATGTGCCTGGTTGTGGTTTCCAGGAGGATTTACTTCATGAACTTGTGGACAGGGAGGTGAGGCAGACTGGGCTCTTTGTCCTCTTTGCCCTTTTGAAAGTGAGTGTAATGTTTCCCTTTTTCCAGTCCCGAGGGACCTTCCCCATCACTGTGACCGTTCAGAGGTGACAGGGAGTGATAGTGACACCAACCAGCTCCCTTGGCACCCTAATACATCTCATCTGACATTCTGGACTGGTGTATATCCAGGTTGTTTACATGGTCTGTGACTCATCCATTCTCTCTCAACAGCTGTTCTTCACTCCTCCAGGCTCTGCTAGGACAGCCTGTACATGCAGCTCTTGCAGATCCAAGAGCAGCTTTCCACGGATCCCACTGACCCTTGAACGAACCAAAGACTGTGGAAGTGTAAATTCACATATAATCCCTCTGTCTTCCTGCCTGCCATGACACTCATCCTTTTCCTCACAGCCAGTTGTTGCCTACATCATCAAATAGCTTCACTTCCCTGGTTCTCCTCCAGGTTCTCCCCCAGGTTCTCCTCCAGGTCCATGGCATCCATTCAGCCTGCACATGCCACCACCCTGGGACATAAAAGTGTGATGGGAAGTGCACTCCTAACTGGTGTCAGCACATGATTTGTCTCTGGATTACTTGGAGTCACAGCATCAGTGGATTTCCTGCTCCTACAGTGTCTGTCTTCTGACCTTTGGACTCAAGACATCCACTAATGTGAGTGGTGAAGTTCAGTCTCATGGGAGAGGAGATCAGGGAAAGCATCTGAGATAGTCGAGGAAGTTAAGGGATAAACAGGCTGATTCACACTTGGATGGGTATTTTAGTAACGTGAAAAATGCAGGTTTGGGGGAAGTTGAGGGAGGACGTGGTGTAGCTTGGCCAAAAAACAGCTATTGAGAGTAAAAGCTCTTTGGTGCTATTTCAAGCTGCAGGTTGCCTGCTCTGCCTTTCACTGCTTCGTGGTGTTCATTTGTTTTGCTGTTGATGCCTGCCTGATGTCTCGTGATGCCCACGTGGGGAGGCTCGAAACACAGCTCCTAGCAGGATTTGTTTCTAGAATCCCAGAC
The DNA here is from genome assembly GCF_000695815.1 of Acanthisitta chloris. Classification (NCBI taxonomy): domain Eukaryota; kingdom Metazoa; phylum Chordata; class Aves; order Passeriformes; family Acanthisittidae; genus Acanthisitta; species Acanthisitta chloris. The sequence goes on from NW_008678700.1 coordinate 20,236, forward strand.
TGGTTTGGGTTGGAAGGGACCTTAAAGATAATCTAGATCC
>NW_008678700.1:20527-21217 GCF_000695815.1 Acanthisitta chloris
GGCACTGGAAGGGGCTCTAAGGTCTCCCTGGAGCCTTTTCTTCTCCAGGCTGAACACCCCCAGCTCTCCTAGCCTGGCTTCAGAGCAGAGGTGCTCCAGCCCTCAGAGCATCTCCATGACCTCTTCTGGACTCTCTCCAGAGCCCCACATCCTTCTGCTGTTGTTTAACACAGATGAGTGATGTTGGAGTGTACTTTTACGAAATGTCAAGGCTGACACATGTTTGTCTTGTGCCATCAAGTAGTATCTTTCCAACTGTGATATTTTCCTTGATGTTCCTCTAGACATGCAAAGCTTCATCTTCTTCACTGATTTCTTGCGGTTTTATTTCCTTCTTCCATGAGAAAACTCTCCAGCAATATATCAGCAAGGACTATGGGAGACAAATCGGTGTTTTCTGTGTTTAGTTCATGTAGTGGAAGCACCTGGTGGCCATGTAGGTGAATGGGAGACACACTACAAGTTCTATCAAGCCCGACAGTAAACACATGGTGAAGACACATTAACAACTCCTGTTTCCCCAGCCATTATTTTTTGTTTTCTAACATGCTTTGGTGAACAACATCAAGAAGGAAATAATTTGTTATGATGCAGATAGAGAGATTATTTATTTGTACTGGCATAGAGTGGCTTCAGCTGCTTGCTCAGTGCCTTGAAAATTGTGAGATGGATTAAGGCTGTTGGTTAACT
>NW_008678700.1:21242-27573 GCF_000695815.1 Acanthisitta chloris
GCCAAATTCTCAGTCCAATCAAAGATGGTCTTACAGAATCACAGAATTAATCAGGTTGGAAAAGCCTCTGAGATCATCAAGTCCAACTTATGACCTAACACCACCATGTGAACTAGACCATTGCACTAAATGCCACATCCAGTCTCAAACTCTTCTGGGGATGGTGACTCCATCACCTCCCTGGGCAGCACATTATAGTGTCTAACCACCCTTTCTGTAAGGAAATTCTTCCTGATTTCCAACCTGAACTTCCCTGGGTGCAGCTTAAGACTATATAAAAACCTGTTTTTAATTCCCTTTCATAAAGGGAGGTCAAACCAGTTATCTTTTAAAAGCAGAATTTTAAAACCCAAGAAAACCTCCAAACCTTGCATTTTCTCTTAGCATGGTGCCTTCTTACATGAAGCAAGCTGGTGGCTTCTCCTTGAATTGTTTGGAGTGGGGAATTAAGACTCAACATGGCATCTGCTGTCTATTTATTCTTTCCCATTCTGACAGGAACACAATAGCGTGTGATAGCACTGCAATAATCCAAAGGGGTTTTCCTGAGAAATTATGGAATCACAAAATGTTAAGGTAAGGGTTTAGAGTGGACCTTAGAAATCATCTAGTCCCAACCCCCATCCCTGGGCAGGGACATCTCCCACCAGACTAGGTTGCTCAAGGCTTTATCTAACCAGGCTTTGAACACTGCCAGGGTTGGGGCAGCCACAGCCTCCCTGGGCAACCTGTGCCAGTGTCTCACCACCCTCACAGGAAAAATCTTCTTCCTAATATCTAATTTAAATTTCCCCTCTTTCAATTTATTGCCATTGCTTCTTGTCCTATCAGTGCAGTTCCTGATGCAGAGCCCTCTTCATCTTCGCTGTTGCCACTTCAGATACTAAGCAGATCTGAATCTTTCACAATCTTTTAGACCAGGAATCCATGAAATGCCATGAGCTGCTCCATGTCTTTGTTTCTGAGCTGTGTTTCTCCCACACAAGCATTGGGTGAAGTCTAGTTTGGTGTTTAGCTTTGGGGAGAGCTGTTGGGAGGTTTGGTCGTGCTCTTCAGTGCCTGCTGACACTCACAAGCAGTTAACCTCTCTCCATAGCCAAGGTCACATCAAAGCTGGAGCCGTAAGACACTGATGTCTTACATGAATGAGGATAATCTCACAGATGGGGGAAGGCTGCAAGAGGGAGAAAAATTACACTATGAATTTTTTTGTCTTGATTCCAGAGGACGATGAAACTTCATTATCCAATGTGCTTCCAATTGAACAGCCTAATGAAATCTCACACCCACTAAATCTAATCATGGATTACTCCTGTGGGATTTGAATCAGATAAAAAGGATGCCTCAGATATTTGGTAGCAATTGCATAAGGTAATAAAAAATCTGCAGTGTTCTTTGTCCTTTTCAGCAGATGTGAATTGCTTGACCTACTTTTCTTCACTTCTTTCTGGGTTTTTTTTTGTATTCATGACCTCAGGTTCCTCCTGGGCATCAGTGAACACTCAGTTCCAGGCTTGTGTACCAGCAGATGGGTCTCCGGAGTGTTTCCTTCTGGGGCTTGGTGCTGCATGGTGGCTTGTTGCTTTTGCTGCAGCAGTTTGAGACTGGGAAGAGAAGGAAGTATTTTGGAATCAATATCTTAGCTTGTGTATGAGAAGTCATAGAATCATAGAATGTTAAGGAGTTGGAATGGACCTTAGGGATCATCTAGTTCCAAGCCCCTGCCCTGGGCAGGGACACTTCCCACCAGAGCAGGTTGCTCAAGGCTTTATCGAACCTGGCTTTGAACACTGCCAGGGTTGGAGCTGGTAAGTCCTGGCTGATAAGAGGATGTCCTTTGGGGAAGGTGAGGGTGGATGCTGGGCTAAGGTTCTGTAGATCACTCTGCCTCTCCAAATCCCTGTATGGATTTCCATGATGTTGGACTCACAGTGGTGTTGTGACCCCCCCCAAGAATGGACAGTGCCTTTACGAGCCTTCAGGAACACATGCTCTGTTCTTACAACCTGTGGTTTTCTATCTTTCCCTGTGTTTCTGAGTGAGGAGCTGTTTGTTGCCACTGTTCTGAGTCTTAGTTCTGGTAGAAGTGAAAGCTGATACACATCAGCAACATCAGGCTTGGAGGACAGACACGAAGGCTGCACTTGAGTTACTCAGGGATGCTTGTTGCTTGCAGAAGTGACCAAACACACCATGTGCTGTTTTTACAAGCAAATTTCCAGTTGGTAGATTTGGGCTCTCATGATCTAAGCACAGAGTGAGGATTTGGATTCTGGCTATTAGTGGATCAAATCCAGTTAGCACTTGTGTTGGTTCCAGTATGTAAAAGGAGCACATCCTTGGGGTGAATATCTTCTGCCCCTTCCCCTTCTGACAGCTCCTGCAGCAGCACCTGCAGGGCTAACCTAATGTTGAGGATTGTCAGAGGCCAATAGAAATAGCAATTCTCCTGTATATTTGGTGGGAATTAGGGACTTGGGGCTGTTCCTCAACATCTAGTTCCAGGCAGCACCCAAGGACAGAGGAAACCCTTATGCCTTACTCCCAGAGCCTGGGAGAAGTGGATAAAGGTTGGTAATGGAGCACAGCCTGGGAAGTGTACAGACAAAGGAGCCTTTGGAAGAGGTGTTGGATATTTAGGAGGAATTCTAGATTTTCCTAGTGGGACAGCCTGATCCATCAGGCACACAATGTTGGTTTTTGACATGCCCTGAATGAGCAGCACAAGTAAGGCTGAGTGCTGCAGGGGCCAAGGAGGAGCTGGTGCCTCACTGCTGGGTGAGGGTGGCCAAGGGGAGGATTAGGTGATGAAGAACCTTGAAATAAGCTCAAATTCTTTACCCTTGGGAGAGGAAAGGGAATCAGTCAGGTTGAGGAAAGGAGAAATAGCAGGGAGAAAGGCATGTGCTAAGGAACTGGGCTTTCCAGCAGTATTTTGAGTGGACAGTGTTGGAACAGCAAAGCTTTAGTCAAGGCTGGAGGCAAAACTCTTGTGGTAGTGGAGATGTGAGATGCTCTGGTGCCTGACTGCATGGGGAAGGCTGTGTTTAAGGATGTTTCACAAATAATTTTGAAGGCTTTCACCTAGTTTGGTGCAAACACGTTGCAGTTGAAGACAGTGACGAAGTAATAAGTGCAAGTGAAGGCAAGATGCTGGACAGAGTCAATGGAGAAGTAATGAGAGCCCATGTACTTCCACCCTCTGAGAGCTTCAGCTGATGGGTTGGCATCTTTGATGTCCATGAAGAGACATTATTTGCACAGGATGGGTCAGGTCTAGAGTAGACACCACTTGAGTTTTCTATTTGGGAGTTAAGAGCTTTAAATTCCTTCAGGAACAGCTGAAGTTGGAAAAAGCAGCAGGCTCCACTTTTTGACAGATGAGGAGCCTGACTGTCCACAGAACAACAAAGCCAGCGGAGGGATGCCTCAGAATGGAGAGAGAAACAGCCTTTGTTGTCAGATCTCTCCTGCTTTTGGCAGAACAATTGCTGCAGAGCTTGCATGGTGTCTGCCTGGTGCCCACTGGGTGCCCTTCATCTTCAGAGGAAGAAAGGGGAAAACGTAGCTTCTGTGTTGCACACAGATGTATAAAAGGCTTCATCAACAAACTCTACAGCAGCTTCAAATGTCTCTTCAAGGAATAGGAGATCTTATCCCAGCTGGATTGCCCACGAGCTTCAGAGTGCTTGAAGGTCAAAGGGGAGTTAAATTGTATAGAGCAGCATGAGACAAGGGCACTGAGGCCTCCTCTGGAGCCACAGAGGACCTGCTTGGTTTGAATGCTGTCTTCAACACACAGCCCACAATGCTTTTATCCTTATCATCCTTTCCCACCAGCACTTTCTAGGCTTGGAGGGTTTTTTCCTCAGTCGTTTCACACTGCTGGAATTAACAGGGAACTTTTTGTTGAGTACAAGCAAAGGCTACATTCAGTTATTAAAGGTGTTCTGCAAACACTTTGATGTCCCTCTGTGGTGGTGAGAGCTGTTAGCACTGTTCTCTGTCATCCTGCAGGATGGTTCTGTGGCTTCTGTAATGCACAGCTGTCATTTGTGTGGACATCTGTATGGGCATGTCTGGAAATGGTGGGATGGGGGGCAGGAAGGGTTTGTGGCTGTGTTTGTACAGGGATGTGCATCTCCTGCCACAGCAGACTGAGGTTAGATGACTTCCATCAGGCTATCAGGGATCTGGAGTGACAGATGGAGGATGTCCAGGGAAGGGAAAGTAGCTGGGGAAGGTTCTGGAGCACAAGGAGTGGCTGAGGGAGCTGGAGGAGCTCAGCCTGGAGAAAATGAGGCTCAGGGGGGACCTTCTGGCTCTCTACAACTCCCTGACAGGAGGTTGTAGCCAGGTGTGTGTCAGTCTCTGCTACCAGGACAAGAGGTAACAGCCTCAAGTTGCACCAGTTGAGTTTGGGTTGAATAATAAGGAAAATTTCTTCATGGAAAGGATGGTAGGGCTGTCCAGCCCCAGCACAGGCTGCCCAGGGCAGGGGGGGAGTTACAGCCCTTGGAGGGATTTAACAGCTGTGTAGATGTGGCACTTGAGGACATGGTTAGTGATGAGGACATGGTTAGTGATGGCAGTGCTGGGGGAAGGGTTGAACTCCATGATCTTAGAGGGCTTTTCCAACCTAAACAATTCCATGGTTTTATGATCCACAAGCAATGTGTTTGGATCTGTTCACTGTTGTCAGTTTCCTGGGGAAAAAACCAATCAGTAGTTGAAATCAGATCAGTCAGTGCCTGTCACAAGTTTTACAACCTGTGTAAAAACACTTGTAAGGCAAAGGGTAAAGGCAGTGATGGATGAGAGGCAGCTGTCTCACTCAAGGAGTTATTAATGCCAGATACAGGGGAGCTTTTTCCTCCTTTTCCAGTCTCCTGCTAACACACACACCTGCTGCACCTGCAGAGCAGTTAATATGTCTTCTTGGGAGACACAAGTACCTGACTTTGCTTACAGTGTGCAGCAGTTTTAAAGCCCTAAATTTGGTGTTTGATACAAAAATAAGGCTGTGTCTGCCTGAGTGGAATGAAAATCTTTTGTATATGTAGCATGCAGAGTATTCCTCTGCTAGGGCACAGTTGGAACTTCTGGTCTGAGGAGCAGGGCACTGGAACGTGGCAGAGGGTGGGGTGTTCATGCTCCTTAGGGGCATCCCTTAGAGTCATAGAATCATAGAATAATTTGGATTGGAAGAGACCTTAAAGAACATCCACTCCCAGCCCATGCCTTGGGCAGGGACAGCTTCCACTAGCTCCATCCAACCTGGCCTGGAACACTTCCAGGGATGAGGCAGCCACAGCTTCTCTGGGCAACCTGTGCCAGTGTCTCACCACCCTCACAGGGAATAATTCCTCCCCAATATCCCATCTAACCCTGCCCTCTGGCAGTGGGAAGCCATTCCTCCTTGTCCTGTTCAACCAGGCCCTTGTCCTAAGTCCCTCTCCATCTCTCTTGTCACCTCCTTTCAGGCACTAGAAGGCCACTATTAGGTCACACCTGAGCCTTCACTTCTCTGGGCTGACTGATCCCAATTCTTAACCTTTTGCATGTTTATTTACAGTTATCAGAGCTTTTAAATATGGCTTTGGCAGGTTTTACTCCTAAGGTCTCCCTGGAGCCTTCTCTTCTCCAGGCTGAACACCCCCAGCTCTCCCAGCCTTTTCTCACAGACACCTCTGAGTGTCTGCATAGTCTTCACAGTCTCTTGTGTGGGTTACTATCCCTCAACATCATGCCACTACTCAATTTGGGTTTCATAGGATCATAGAATCATGGAATGTTGAGGGGTTATAATGTACCTTAGAGATCATCTAGTCCCCACCCTCTGCTGTGGGCAGGGACACCTTTCACTAGCCCAGGTTGCTCCAGCCTGGCCTGGTACAGTTTCATGACACAGAGCCTAGAGAACTGAGGCAAGTCGTAGAAAAAGGAACACCAGGAGCTGTGGAAGGGGAGAGCATCTGGTCTGCTGAAGGATGATGGAGAACCCAGCAGTGACACTTTGATTGGATGTTGTGAAATATACTTGGTGGGAATTTTCCCCAGAAGCTTTTGACATGAATTTGGATTTGAGATCAGCATTTGCTCATTCCCAAGAGCCTCATGAATGCCAGATCACTTTGTTACTTCTGCAGTGGCTTTTTGTCTTGTCCATTATCTGTGCTTGCTCAGATAATCTTCATTCAGAGTTGTCTCTTTTGAATATAATTGGGTTTAGGCAAGTGAGACACTAAATGAAGCGCTGAGAACCACAAGTATTGTTCATCTTCCCAAAGATGGTTGGGGTTTTTCCCTTTCTCTTGCTCATGTTGTGCCC
>NW_008678700.1:27619-47921 GCF_000695815.1 Acanthisitta chloris
ACTGCCAGGATGGATGTGCTGACCCTCCCCTTGCTGCTGGAGCACATGATCTGTAGGAATTTGCCTGTGTAGCTGCAGTTTTTGTGTCTCCATTCCTGAAGGTTGATGTGACAGCTCAGCGAGTGCTCTTGGGGAGAGAGTAACAAAATGACCTTAATACCTTTGCAAACTCAACTGCTGTGTTTTAACTCAATAACAGGGAAAGGAAATTGGTTTCCCTTCGTAAAAATGTCTTCCCTCCTCCTGGAGGAAGGGATGAGGTCTCCATTTATCAGAGCATCAGAGATCAACAGGAAAATGTTACTGAGTTCCTGCAGTGCTTTTAATAGAATAAGGAGGAGATGCCCTCAAGCTGTTCCTTAGCCAAACACAATGTTTGGTGAGCCTTGTTAATCTGTCCTGGCAGGTCCAGAGCCACCTAACAGCAGGAAATGTCACCACAGCCAACTGCTAAAAAAATGTAATTGTGTCATTTGTATTCCTGTGGGAGAAACCAGCCAAGTGCTCTGGGACCCAAACACTCTCCCTGTGCTGGGCTGGTCCCACAGCGTAGGCAGCAGATGAGGGGAGAATTCTGTCCCTCTGCTCCCCTCAGGGGAGATCTACCTGCAGTGCTGCCTCCAGCTCTGGGCACCAGCTGCAGAAGGATATGGAGCTGCTGGAGAGAGCCGAGAGGAGGCCACAGAGATGCCTTGAGGGCTGGAGCACCTCTGCTATGGAGCCAGGCTGGGAGAGCTGGGCATATTCAGCCTGGAGAAGAGAAGGCTCCAGGGAGACCTTAGAGCCCCTTCGAGTGCCTAAAAGGACTCCAAGAGAGCTGGAGAGGGAGTTTGGACAAAGGCCTGGAGGGACAGGACAAGGAGGAATGGCTTCCCAGTGCCAGAGGGCAGGGTTAGATGGGATATTGGGAAGGAATTATTCCCTGTGAGGGTGGTAAGGGGCTGGACGGGAATTCTCAGAGCAGCTGTGGCTGCCCCATCCCTGGGAGTGTTCCAGGCCAGGTTGGATGGGGCTTGGAGCAACCTGGTCTAGTGGAAGGTGTCCCTGCCCATGGCAGGGGGTGGAACTGGATGATCTTTAAGGTCCCTTCCTACTCAAACCATCCTGTGATTCTGTGGATTCATGAAGTGAAGCAGTACTGTAAATTGAGAAAACAAATGGAGAATTGATTGATAACTCTGCTGGGTGTCTTTATGAGAGTGAAATTTTTCTTGTGAAAAAGAAAACTTATATTTCCTCTTTCAAAACTGCCCTGTTAATAAGAATATGCCATGACAAGGACTTGTCAGGGACTTAAAAAAATCTCCAGACCTTCCTGGTGCAAAATCTTACTTGGAAAGGACTATGGTAAGAAATGGTGAGAAGGAAACAGCAAGGGATGTGTTACCCCTTTGTCAAGAGCTCTCTCTGTCAATGATTTTTGTGCCACTCATCACTAACAGCAGATTTTAGAGCACTGACAATGTCTTTTATACAGCGGAAATTCCGTGTCAAACTCAAAGCCTCTCAAGGTATCCTAGTAAAAATATATATTTATATAAACCAGCCTATTCCCACATCTTGTCATTTCTAAACACAGGAGCCTTGCCCAACAGGTCCTTGAGGGCTCTCTCTCTCTTTACACAGAGTTCTTTGATTCCTCTATCTGTTTGAAAGTGTCTGGAGACTTATAAGATGAAATAAGTTGTCTCCCCTTCACTCCTCTGAGGCAGTCAGAGTAAATGCCTTTGTTTCCAGGCATGGCTGAAGCACCACCATTCCACTGGAAAGTCCCATTAATCTCATGCACCCAATGATAACATTAAAAAAGTAATACAATATATGGTTGCTTTTCCTGTTATTCAGCCTATACTCATAGGCCATGGGAGCAGAGCTTTGAGAGGACTTCACAGAGAACTACAGGGAAATTCCCCAGGTTTAGACTTGCCAGAATGGACCTTTTTTACTCCTTCTAAATCATCTTCTACTCCTGCATGCCCTCCTGGCAGGAAGGTGGGACTGCTGGCATGGTTTTTAGTCTTTATCCACAGGCATAGAATCCCAGACTGGTTTGAGTTCAAAGAAACCTTAGGAATCATCCAGTTTCACCCCGTGCCAAGGGCAGAGACACCTTCCACCAGACCAGGTTGCTCCAACCTGGCCTTGAACACTTCCAGGGATGGGGCAGCCACAGCTGCTCTGGGCAACCTGTGCCAGTGCCTCACCACCTTCGCAGGGAACAATTCCTTCCTAATATCCAATCTAAATCCACTCTCTGTCAGTTAAAATCATTCCCCCTTGTCCTGTCATTCCATTCCCTTGTATTTATCTCCAAATTCTTCCCGTCACAGAAATAGGAGGAGCTGGATACCACATTTTCCTCACATTTTCAGCCTTTAGAAATTCAGCTGAATGGCCATGAGGAATATTTATGCTGCAGCAAGAAGAAGTTTGAATTGATAACAATTATAACCATTAAATTAACCATTAAATATGTCTTCAGACTCAGGAAGGTTTCCTTGCACTATGTGGTCTCCGCACCCTATTTTTTATCCCAGTTAAACTGATATTCCCCATTCTGTGGGTGTTTAACTCCTTTTATCTTCAGCTTGAACCTTTTCTTAGCTATATTAATCATGTATTTCCATCAGAATAGATGTTTAGAAATGCTTCAGCATATTCTGCACAGGTTGGAAGAGTCAGTGAGCTGCAGCTCTCTCTTGTTACTCCTCAGATTTCTAATTCCCCAAAGCTAAAGCAGTATTAGAACAGTCCCAGTTTGCTCTCCAAAGTCATTTCTGATTTCCATATTAATCAAAAATAGCTTTACCTTGGCACTGTCCTAATCCTAGGAACAACACAGAGAGAAGATTACATTCTGTAGATGTCAGAAAAGCAATTAAAATCTGCACCCAGGGATGGGAGGGGGAAGGAATATCACCTCTTTATTTTGTGAGCTGAGCAGGGACAGACCCTGAGCTCCAATTGTTTGTTTCTTATTGGCTTCTTTTCTTTTGAAGTGCTGATAGAATAGTTCTTAATATTCAAAGATTAAAATAGTGGTGGTGCAGTAGGCTGAGAGGGTTATATGTGATGAGGAGAGACATTTGAAGAAGGTGAGGATTGGCTGTGGAGAGCCTGGAATGTGCAGTTGGAGAGGTGAGTGACTATTATTAGCTCTGTCTGCAGAGGGGGAGATTCGTCAATTGTAATGATGAGCTGAGGGAACAAACTCAGTAGGGAGAGACTGGGGCTGTCAGCCTGGAGAACAGGGAGGGCAGTGGAGGCACCTGCCTGCCTTGTTGGGTGCCAAAGCTGCTGTTTTGGAGCTGTTGAATGCAAAAATTTAAGTATAGCGGCGAGGAGGAGCGACAGGAGCATCATGGGGGGTAATGTGGTGGGAATGGCTTTTGTGGACATGAGGTGGAGCTGCGTTTGGCTTCATGGCCTGTTCATCTCTCAGGTGTGAGCTGTGCAGGGTGTTCAGGGTGTTCTGTAGAGAGATAATGGGGTTGAGAGGTAGGTGTGATATGCACAGAGGTGTCTACCTTCGCTCTTTGGGATTGTTCAAGAGAAAGATTCAGTTGTTGAGGAGAAGAGAAAGCCACAATGAAATGGAATGGAGTGGAATGGAACGGAATGGAGTGGAATGGAATAGACTAGAACAGAATAATCAGTAGAAGCCCTGTGAAAGTTGTAAACTTGAAAATGGCAAAGGAATACGTAACTAGATGCTGCTGTGCTATGGACTCTGTGTATGACATGTATCTTCTCAGGATGGTGTTGTTGCTCTTGATCCTTGAGAAGAGATGAGTTGCCTGTTCTCATAAACATCTTTTATCCACAATTTGTTCAGGTTACTGCAGAATAGACACTGAACCTATCCTGTGTCTCGTGTAGTACCTGACATGTCAGGGTCCTGTAGATATAATTTGATAATTACTGAACCCTTTGAATTGAACCCAATTTGCAGCTGATTGTTGTAGATCACTTCCAACTGAAGATTCCATTCTATTCCATAACCTTGGACCAGTCCAAGGCACTGTTATCAAACCCTTATGTTGGATCCCAAAGATGTGTATTTATTGGAATAAATTTCTCCAGCAACTTGCCATGTGCCTGGTGACAGTGCTCAGCACCTTCAAAACCTCTTCTCCTGCTTTCCCCATGGGTCACAACTGGCAACAACATGTTCAGGGAATGACTTTAATTACATTGGATATTGGGAAGGAATTGTTCCCTGTGGGGGTGATGAGACACTGGCACAGGTTGCCCAGAGCAGCTGTGGCTGCTCAATCCATGAAAGTGTTCCAGGCCAGGTTGCACAGGGCTTGGAGCAACCTGGTCTGGTGGAAGGTGTCCCTGCCCTTGGCATGGGGTGGGACTGGATGAGCTTTAAGATCCTTCGCACCCAAACCATTCCAGGATTCTATGAAACACAGTAATTTCCACTATTCTAATCCCCGATATCTCTATGTACACTGCCTTGCAGCCTGTATTAGCATTTTCCTTGCCTTAATCATGCAAAAACCATCTTATTCCTGAAGAAAACTGGATTTCTAAATTATCTTCATCATTTACACAAAATAATCTGCTCTAAGCCTTCACTTCCTATTTTGGGTCATTAAAAGCCTTTCTAATTGTGACTGAGAGCCTATTTGATCTTAAATCTCTGAAGGTGTTGTATGTTAGTTTATTTTTGATAGTGAGAAAAATCTCCTGCAAAAAGAGATGATTGTCCTCATGCATCTTGGATTGTGCTTTGGCAGGAGGCTGCTTGAGGGAAAAGTTAAGACCAATTCAAGCAGAGCTGTGACAGTGACACAGTGGCCTCAGGTCATTTCTTCTCCTTGACACTTGCAACTCAGCCAGTTGAGAGGCTTTAGAGTTTTTTTCTGAGCTCCTTTGCCTTGAAACCACATTGCAGGGGGATTTCAGGTTTCCTATTCCAGTGTCTCCAGCTTGAAGGCCTGATTTTTCGGATCAGTTAGGGTTGTTTCCCAGTTCCAGTGGGTTTGCTGTGGCTCAGGAGCCTGTGTGAAATACACTGGTTGCTCGTGTTGTCACCTTCAGTCACCCTGAAGTCTCCCCAAGTCCTTTGTAAGTTGATTTAAGGATGTGGGCGCCACCTTGGAAGGTGAAGCATGTGATGGGCACACCAACACTGCAGGAACCAGCTGAGCCATGTGTACATCTTCCCCATTTGGATGGTTTTCAGCCCTGAAAATTGAATTTCAACTGGACAGCAGTGCCCAGCACCATTCAGCTGTTACTAGAGGCATCCTGAAGCCAGACAGCTTGAGTTTTGCTGCATTTTGGAGACCATGAACAGTATTTGGGGGTTGGAACTGGATGAGATATAAGTCCCTTCCAACCCAAACCATTCTGGGATTTGGTTCTCAGGCCTTCAGGACTCTCATGTTTTTGTAAAACCTCACTTCTGAACATGTTTAATACCCACTTAGTTTGTTCATAAGACAGATATTTTCTTTTCCCTAGGAGAACTTCAGATCCTTTTCAGCCCAGGGTGTTGGTGCTGTCATTTTTGAGAAGTGTTCTTAGAGTCCCCAACATCTTTTCTAGTCATTAAGCTCCTGGATGGGTGATTTGGTTGGCAGTTTCACTGCTGAACTCAGTATTTGGAGTATGGACAAATAACAGACAGTTTGGGCAATTTTCATTCCTCCACTATTTTTACACCTAAATTATGAGATTTTTCAGATGGACCCACAGTGTCCATATAACCCCAACAACTTCTCACTTCTCTAAGTCATCAAGAGGCTCCAGGAAGGTGTTGAGTGTCACCAGATTTATTCTCAGTGTGTATTTTGAAGCATTGCAGGAATTGAGGTCAACACACACCCTGAATACACTGGTGGGGAGTACCTGGATGGCCTCAGCTCCTGGTGGATGCTGGTGGCAGGAGTGTGGGTAATTTGGTAGCATAAAAGGGTTCACCATTGGAGGGTTCACTGCTTGGCTTTTGCCATGTAGTCATACATCCTTGGCTCAAGCAGACAGGGCAGAAGGCCCAGTTGGTGATGGCTGTGATAGGACACCTCTTACCTTGAGCTTTGTTTGTATCTCACATCTCATTTGGTTTTATTCAGGGACAGCAGCTTGGCTTTGACCCGTTGGTGCCCTGGTGAGGCAGGGGTTGACAATTACACAAGTTTCACCTAGAAAATGAAGCTGTTACTCAATTGTGGGTTTCCCTCAGCTGCTTTGCTGCAAGGAGACACTGCAGGGCAATGACTCACTATAAATTAATTGTAATACATTGATTTTCTCTTGTAAATCTGCACAAGTTTATTAGCATTGAGCAGGGCTGTGGGAGCACTCCCTGACCAGGTGCCTGGTGGTTATTTGACCACATTTACTTGGCTGGTGGCAGCAAGGACATCTGAGATGTCATCAATACCCTGAGAACAACCTCTGCTTTTAACCCATTGGTTTGCCAAGCGCCCTGGAGTTGGCACTTGCTTGTGTTTAAAGGAAGGAGGAAAATATCTTAGGAGTGTTTCCCAAGGCTGTTTCGTTTCCAGTGAGTCTGTTAGAATGAGATTCCTATAGGAATTCTAGTTGCTGATGTCTTTAAGCATCAAAAAGCTTCCTCAGAGCCTTCTTTGCCGCAACAGGTGATAGGACTTGGGCTCTGTTTCAGCAGATGCTGCTGGAATGGTTCAGCATTTCTGGTGGGTTCTAACTTAAGGATGAAATGGTCCTTTGGGTTGGAAGAAAGAGTCTCTGCAAACTTGATGTAATTCTTTTGGTAAGTAAGAGGCTGATTTCAGCTGTGCTGATTAAAAAAATGCTAATTCACAGTATCATTCCTGCAGTCAGTCCCATGAAAATCCTGCAGCTGCTTCCTATAACGATGCTTAAAAATATTGAAGGGGAAATAATTTAGCACAAAGGTGTTTTAATATGCAATTTCCAACCACATAGAAAGAAATTGCATCACTTATGAAGGGATTTGTAGCTTGATGCCTATTTTTATAGGTGTATTTTAAGTAAGTGTCTCACATCTTTTAAAGCTGAAGTAAAAATTAAATGGTTAACTGTGTTAATCACAATGTCCTATATGGAGCACAGATTCCCTGAGAGGCATCCTTTGGCCTCAGTCCTCCAACCTGCTGGTCCCTGTGAGTCTTAGCTGCTGAGCTCTCCAAAAACACATCAAGGAATGAGTCCAAACCAGGGAAAGATCATCCCACACAACTGGACCCTCCTGAAGCTCATGTTAGCAGCTTGTATTAGTCCTGTTGCTGCAGTCTCACTCTTTGAGGACTCTTTTGAGCTTTGAGTTCTTTGGTGACTGATCACCATTAACCCATATCTGCTCCCCTGCATGTGCTTGAGGAGATTAGAGAATCACAGAATGGTTTGGGTTGGAAGCAACCATCAAGATCATCTCTTCCAACCCATGCCATGGGAATACCTTCCACTAGACCAGGTTGCTCCAAGCCCTGTCCAACCTGGTCTGGAACACTCCCAGAGATGGGGAAGCCAGAGCTTCTCTGGGCAACCTGTGCCAGTGCCTCACCACCCTCACAGCCAAGAATTTCTTCCCAACATCCCATCTAACCCTGCCCTCTGGCAGAGGAAAGCCATTCCCTGTGTCCTGTCCCTCCAGGCCCTTGTTCAAGGTCCCTCTGCAGCTCTCTTGGCTGGGAGCCCGGCACTAGCCCCAATTCTTCCAGCCTGACTCCACAGCAGAGGTGCTCCAGAATCGTACAATGGTTTCGGTGGGAAGGCACCTTACAGATGATCCAGTTCCACCTCCTGCCTTCCAGTACCCCAGGTTGCTCCAAGCCCCATCCAACCTGGCCTTGAACACTCCCAGGGATGGAGCAACCACAGCTTTTCTGGGTAATGTGTGCAATGTCCCCAATTCTTCCAGCCTGACTCCACAGCAGAGGTGCTCCAGAATCGTACAATGGTTTCGGTGGGAAGGCACCTTACAGATGATCCAGTTCCACCTCCTGCCTTCCAGTACCCCAGGTTGCTCCAAGCCCCATCCAACCTGGCCTTGAACACTCCCAGGGATGGAGCAACCACAGCTTTTCTGGGTAATGTGTGCAATGTATGAATCCATAAAGAGATGAAGGATCACCTTAGTGTTTTATAGCACTGATGCTTGAGAATAATTTAAATATATTCTTTGCATAGAGCTTTTAAAATCCAATAAAATAGATGTTTTTACTTGCCCTGCTTGGAAGAAGACCAGGATTCTGTGGGTGACAGGAGGTCTCACCATGGTGAGATGGAGTGGGGGACAGAAATCCAGACAGAGGAGGATTTCAGGAGCTCTGAAGGGTAAGCAGCACCATTGCCTGCTGACTCTTTGGTGAGGGACTGTGCTCTGCCAGGCATGTTGTGTCAGGACAAACACATACTTGTTGCATTGAAGCTACTTAGTGTTAAATTTAGAGGCGACCTCAGCTGGTTTACTTCTCAACATTAACATACTTATTCAGAAGACAAAGCTTTGATTGGTCTGTCACTTTTCTCCATCAACACAGCCCTTGTGGAAGGATGTAGAGAAGTCACCACAACAACAACATGGATATGGTCATGGATTTCTGAAGTGCATCAGCACTACCTGAGTGTGTGCAGCTCTGGGCATGTCTGTGAGGAGAGGTCAACAGGCTCAGAGTAGTGTTGGTCTTCTCCTTGCGCAGCACCCTGGAATCGTGATATCTATAGTGTCCTCATGATGTCCATGGTGTCCTCATGATGTCCTTGGTATTCCAGACCAAGAGGATGGGTTTGCAGAGCTCCCCAGCTTGAAACGTCAGTGGAGAGGAAGGATTTTAATTTGCTTTTTCAGATTTATTTGTTCTCTTTCAAAGCTTTCTGAAGAGAAGCCCTACAACAACAGCTGCTGCAAAAACATAGCTCCAATTGAAATATTCCCAGAAAATAAGTGTATTTGTTTTTAGGAGAGGGATTATAGGGCATGGACATAGTTTATAACACTTGTTTAGGGATTGAAAAATGCAGTTTATGGAGCAGAAGTGGTAAATGCTGCACAGCCTCACAATGATTTCAGGGCTGTTTCTCTTCCTGCCTGGATTTTGGTGAGCTGGGCAGGAGCTGTGGGGCTGGTGCAGTGCTTGGGGAATCTCTTGTCTGGAAGATGAATCCAAAAGACCTCAGGATAAGAGATGTTTGTGGGATCACTATATTCCTCCTGTCTGACAGCACCTTTGCACTTCGAAGCTGCCGAAATGAGGTTTTATTTTCACTAGAGCCTTTTTTTGACAGCACTGAGGAGTTTTGCCAGTTCAAATGTTATGAGGTGAATATTCTGTGTTCTCAGCTTCCCCAAAGCACAATTGGAATCAAATCTGGCCCCAAAAACATGTGAGAGACCCATGAAGCCTTTTAACACCCAAAACCGGTTCTGTTAGCATTCTGCCTGTGCTCCATCTGCTGCTGTTTGACTATAGCCAAAGCATTTCAGAGCAATTCCCTGGTCCAAGGCCAAAATGTCCAAAATCCCATATGGACATACAAAAGTTAATTAGCATTTGAAAATTCAATGTCTAAGTTAAGGATGTTGTGATCCCTAAACCTTTGCTCTCCCTGAGTTTAACTCAAGCTTAGCCTATTCTTGCAACCCTAAATACATTATCAGTTTGAATTTTTCTCTCTGCAGATGAAAATCACTGGGTTTGTACTTCCAAACTGGCCCTTTTGGGGAGCAGTTTGATCTGTGACATTGCTGTGATTGTTCTGGACTTGCCTGTTACTAGAAGTAGCTGAAATAGGAAATTTGGTGTCCCCAGAGATATTTAAGGGTGTGAATCAAGACTAGCTCTGGCGAGAGCAGAGATAGGAAGCAGAACACCACTCTTGCTGCAAGAGAGAGTAATTAGTCAATTGATTACTGATTAATTAACTGTTACTGATTAATTGATTAATTCCTGGGCAATTTTTGTTCCATTAATCCCTGATCATGCTGAAGGGGTGCCACGGGACATCAGATTGGCAGTGCTGGGCACCTTGGCTTTGGCAGCACACCTAGAATGCCATTTTTAAGTAGCTTCAACAATGAAAAATTAAATTCAGGCATCTTGGATGCCTTGGATACCTTGGATAAGAAAAACTAAAAGTAATGTGTGACCAATAAGGAGATTTTTGCCATTACTTCTTCTCCAAGCTAATCCTTTACTGCTTATCCTGTAAAATTACTGTCTGAAAAAGCAGTTCTGACACCCAGAATTCACCTAACATTGAGTAATTCTCAGGAGAGCTGCAGAGGGACTTTGGACAAGGGTCTGGAGGTTCAGGACAAGGGGGAATGGCTTCCCACTGGCAGAGGACAGGGTTAGATGGGATATTGGGAAGGAATTCTTCCCTGTGAGGTGCTGAGGCACTGGCACAGGTTGCCCTGAGCAGCTGTGGCTACCCCATCCCTTGAAGCATTCAGGGCCAGGTTGGACAGGAGTTGGAGCAACCTGGTCTGGTGGAAGGTATCCCTGCCCATGACAGGGGTTTGAAACTGGATGAGCTTTAAGTTCCTTCCAACCCAAACCACCCTGTGATTCTCTGATTCTAACACTACTTGGTCTGTTTCAACTTGTACTATCGTAGCTTATTCTAATCCTTCCAGCTAAATACTCCCCTGGAGAACATTATTGGATCAGCTTCAGCCACAGTTCAGTGTTTAAGGAAAGTTGTAATGGCTCCTTTATCCTAGGCTTACACTTTCTGTGGAGCAACAGACCCTTTTATTTTATCACTGAAGGCTCTTCGTATCTTACTTTGGGTTGGCAAATACAGAATGAAGTAAATAATTGCAAGGAGCATGAATATTGCATGATTTAAACTGTTTTCTAGAACTTTTTCCCCACAGAGAAAGGATATGACACATGTCTCTGGCCCAGAAGTTATATTGATTGACAGTCTGACAAGTTCTGTCACTGTGGTTTATTTATAGTCTGTGCACTAAAGTAATCAACTATCTCACTAATATTTTTGGACAGTTGCTCCTAGTTTTCAAGATGAGTTTTGCTCATCCAAATGCCTCCTGTACCCAGACAGCTGCAGGAAGGCCTGGGAGGTTTATTTTGGACGTGGGTGGGAAGTAAAACTGAGGTGGAACTGAAAGAAGATTGGAAATGGGAATCACCTCTTTTGTCCAACAGCTGTACTGAACCTTAAAAAATGGTCTGAAAGCAATTTTTCTCTGAAAATTATGGCAATGTTTGCCCAAAAATGTGTTTCTGCCATTTTCTTAATATCTACTTAGGCTTGTAAAGTCTCCTAATTTCTTGGCGTAATGAAGGCAACAGCTTCAAGCTGATGTATGGCATTGTGCAACCACAAGGTCCCATGGAAGAGCTCAGAGCTCTGTGCAAAATCATTGCTCTTCTTGCCTATTTCCCAGGAAACCTGGGTTCTCCAGCCCCACCAGCCATCCCCTTGTCTTTGACCTCCAGCTGGGAAAATGTCCTCCAGGCAGCCAGGACCTCATTGTGTCAACATTGGGACCTTCTGAAATGGAAACAAATAGACTGTGCCACATGTCCATGGGGTCATGCCATCAACTGAAGGTTCTCTCTCATCACTCTTCCTGCCAAAGGCACCTCTGCTTTTCCCAGGATATTCAATAGTGCTTT
Source organism: Acanthisitta chloris (assembly GCF_000695815.1). NCBI lineage: Eukaryota > Metazoa > Chordata > Aves > Passeriformes > Acanthisittidae > Acanthisitta > Acanthisitta chloris. The sequence continues at coordinate 39,229 of NW_008678700.1, forward strand.
CTTATGAGTCTGTACTCATTGTAAATGTACACTGTAAAGCCAAATGGTCATAAAAAGAAAGTAGGTTTGCCAGATTCACCCTGTAAGTCAAGCTGCAGTCCTGGGAGGGAGAGGAAGGAGATGGAAGGAGGTATAGAAGGCTTCACACTAGAGAAGACCTGCACTTTCCCTGCCTTATCCTCTGCTCTGCAGGTCCTGCTTCCCCTCCTGGGCACTCTGACTACTCCCGTGGAATGTCTTCACAGTCCTGGGAATGTGGTGCTGGAGTGAAGCCAGAGGGACTTAGGAGACAGGGAGGTTCCGTTATTCCCTTCCTGCACACAAAAATTTGATGTGAGCTCGGCATATGTGCATGCAGCACAGAAAGCTGATCACATGCTGGTTGAGGATACAATAGTCAAGTTGAGGGAGGTGATTCCCTCCTTTACTCCTTGTGGAATTTCCAGTACATGAAAGAAAGACATGGACCTGTTGGAGTGAGTCCAGAGGTCATGAAAATGGTCAGTATCCACAGGGACTGAATCCTCATGCATCTCCAGAACAGTTCCACCCTTGCTTTCAGCTTTCCCTCTATTTTTACATCTGTTTAGCATGAGTGGGCTGGAAGAGTTTCATGGCAAGGCAGAGAGGGAGTGATGGGATAGCTGTGCATCTGTGGGATGATCAGTGTCAAATGGAACCTGCTCCAGGCTCTGGGCTGCCAGATGCAGGGTTAGATGAGATATTGGAAAGGAGTTCTTCCTGTGACAGTGATCACAGAGGCCCTGGCACAGGTTGCCCAGAGCAGTTGCGGCTGCCCCATCCCTGGAAGTGTTCAAGGCCAGGTTGGATGGGTCTTGGAGCAACCTGGTCTAGTGGAAGGTGTCCCTGCCCATAGCAAAGGGTGGGACTGGATGAGGCCCTTTCCAACCCAAACCATTCTGATTTCCTTCAGTGCCTTGGAGAGAGAGATGTCACAGCACTTTGTATGCCTCCAGCATAAGCCCATAGATCTCTTGCCACTGCTGCTCCTCTCTGGGCTGTGGGTGCTTGGCTGTCTGCACATCATCACGTGGTCTCTCATCAGCACCATTGCCCAAGGGCAACTCTTGAGCAGCAGATACAATAAATTACCCCATTTAATTCAAGTCCTCTCATTCTCACGGGATCAGGTAACAGTGCTGACTAACAGCCCCAACAGCAGTGAGAGATGGTTTTCAGCTCTATAGTAATGTCCAGTACACAGTCAGCAACTGGTGGTCTGTATGGATCTCAGTGTTTAAAACTGGAGAACAGCAGGAACAGCAATGCTGTGGGAGCCATCACAGTCCATGGCAAGATTGGCTTTGCATGGCCATGGGTAATGGGCAAGGAATAATTTGCTGCTTATATCAAGGAAAGGACCTTTCAGGTGACAAAAGAAACCATGTGAAGGGTCTGCAGGAAGGGAGCAGGTTGTCAGTGCTGGAGCAAATCCTTTTTCAAAGCAGTTGCTGTGTCAAGTGAATCCACAATCATTTGTCTGCTCTGCTCTTGTGCTCATGAGGCTTGAAGCAGTAATAAGGGGGTGGCACTTCTTCATGGGAATGAATGTTTTTATTATCCACAGGGACTGAATCCTCATGCATCTCCAGAACAGTTCCACCCTTGCTTTCAGCTTTCCCTCTATTTTTACATCTGTTTAGCATGAGTGGGCTGGAAGAGTTTCATGGCAAGGCAGAGAGGGAGTGATGGGATAGCTGTGCATCTGTGGGATGATCAGTGTCAAATGGAACCTGCTCCAGGCTCTGGGCTGCCAGATGCAGGGTTAGATGAGATATTGGAAAGGAGTTCTTCCTGTGACAGTGATCACAGAGGCCCTGGCACAGGTTGCCCAGAGCAGTTGCGGCTGCCCCATCCCTGGAAGTGTTCAAGGCCAGGTTGGATGGGTCTTGGAGCAACCTGGTCTAGTGGAAGGTGTCCCTGCCCGTGGCAGGGGGTGGGACTGGATGAGCTTTAAAGGTCCAACAAACCATTCTGTGATTCTGTGGAAAGAGGTGTCTTAAATGCTCCATCCAACCATTTCTTGTGCAGAAGAGGTGTATGGTGAGTGTGTGTGTGTGTGGTTACACACACATCTTCTGCCTGCAGGCAGTAAAATACATATATACCTGGAAATATGAGGTAACTGTATGGGTGTTGTCAGTATAATCCTAAGCCTGAGCTAAACAAAGCTGGTGGTTAAACCCCTTTGAAGACTCTGTATGCCGCTCTTCATCAATTTATATCATGAACCCCTTTACAAGTGCATCTCCTAAAGGTGTTCATGCTAAAAGAAGGAGCAGGTAGCTGTGCTTCATACCTTAAAAGCCATTAATCCTCTGTAGCATTGCAGCAAAGGGTGAGCAGAGCTGGAAATAACAGCACAGAAGCATTTAGAGATGCATGAAAAATTAAAGGCAGCTTTAAAATGCCTTCTTGGTGCAGCTCCATGTGCTCTGTGCTTTGCACAGCCACTGATTGTGTCATGATTTGTAAAGCAGTTCAGTGAGTGCTTCCCAGGGCTGGAGAGCTGTGTGTTTGCCTTGGGGAGAATATGAAAGGATCACTGGCTTTCTGACTCCTATTGATTGTGGAGATGATATGAAATTAAAATAAAGCCAGAAAACAACTTTTGATTTCTTCTGTGAGGAATCAAATTTTGTTTGATATGTTTTTATCTCATTTTCAATCCTTCTGCATCACTGGAAGGCCTCAAAGCCCATTCTGTGTACATCCAGACAAGTAGAAGGTAAAGGATATTTTCTCTCTGTCCCTGATATTGTCGTGTCAAGTGGGTTTGATCCACTTGCTGTTATTTGTGATTCAAGGTGATGAGGCAATGCAGATGCAGCAGGAGGGGAGCAGCGTCAGCAGGAGGAACAGGGGTTTACTGGAGGTCTCTTGGGGGATCCAGGGGGAAAATCAAAGCAGTCTGCCTGAGCCTTTGGTGCTGCCATCTCTCCTGAGCTCATTCCTGGTTATTGGATCCAGACTTTGTCTTGTACCATAGGGGATGTAAGACATGGGGACCATCATGGGAGACCACAGCTGTTTCTTGCATGAAGAAGATCATTTAGGGTTATTTGGGGGATGAAGAAGAGCCAACAAACAAATCCTAAAGGCTCAAATCCAGTAAGGTATAAAAATCATAGGATTATAGAGTAGTTTGAGACTTAAAGTCCTTTTAAAGGTCATCTAGTCCAACCCCCTGCCATGGAAAGGGACACCTTCCACTAGACCAGGTTGCTCCAAGGCTCATCCAACCTGGCCTGGAACACTTCCAAGGATGGGGCAGCCACAGCTTCTCTGGACAACATGTGCCAGTGCCTCACCATCCTCACAGGGAACAATTCCTTCCCAATATCCCCTCTCTATCCCTGCCTTCTGGCAGTGGAAAGCCATTTCCCCTTGTCCTATCACAACAGGCTTTGCTAAATAAAACATGTCTCAGGTATTTTTAACCCCAGTGGCTTTGAGCATTGGGAATTTTCAGGCACGTTTCCCCTGACACAAGTTGCCCTGAATTCTGCTACTTTCTTATCTCTCAGTACATCCAAGCAAGGAGCAAACTACATTAATTTTCCAGCACCTTTCCCATCTCTGTTTCCCCTTAAAATAGAAAGGCCAAGTTTTCTTGCTGGAGGTCAGCACTTATCAAGGTTTATGAGATCAGAGGGGAAGATAGTGGAGAGCAGAGCTGCTTCCTTTTGCATCCCAAGCTATTAAAGCTTCTTGGATAGAAATGGGTTTTATCTAAAAGGAATTTATTTTGAAAATGGCCATAACTTCCTTCCAGGACGATAAAAGATATGACAGTAAGTAAGAATCAGTCCTACCAAGCAGAAGTTAAACCCAAAAAAAGACCAGTGGTTGAGTCACCAACCCTGAAGGCATTTAACCCTGGAATGTGATGCTTAGGGACATGGTTAGTGGTGGCCTTCGCAGTGCTGAGGAAATGGTTAGACTTGATGATCTTGGCGGTCTTTTCCAACCGCTGTGAGTCTCTGATTCTATAACTATAGAGTTGTCACCATCTGCCTGAAATATCCATTAAGCCTTTCAATAATTGGCTGGATGGAAGAGCTTACCCAAAGCCACAGTTTTCCTGTGGTCTGAAAGTGGTTTCATTTATTTCAGACTTGTTTTTATGTGTAGCTCCAATGTTCAAACTTTTGGTTGGAGTAGAGTAGGTTATCTTCTGAATTGACAGTGTGTGAGTGCTGGTGGCACCTCAGAGAGCACAGATGAAACAAGTGGCCACACAGGCTGTGTTTGTCATGGTTGTTGGCTTAAGGGCTGTTAGTTAAGGACTGTTATCAGAGACTGCAGCAGTTTATGGGATTCACGAGTTATCTGGGGGAATATCTTGGTGCTGTCATGGATGAGCAAGGGACTAACCAACACCGTGGCACAAACACACAGCCATGATCATCAGTAGGGTGGAATTCCAGCCCCATGGAAGTGGGTGGAACTGGCTGATCTTTAAGGTCCTTTCCCACCCAAACCACTCTGCCAGGAGGTAAAACCCTGTGTAGAAACACAGTTGGGAGAATTTTAGGGAAAATAAGCTTGGTGTGGCTAAGAAGTGAGCTGGAGGTGGTTTAGCACCAGGTCAAGAGCAAAGTGGGATCACTGAGCTTGGACAGGCAACAGAAAGGCCATGGAGCAATGAATGTCCTGGAAAAGAAATGCTTATCTTCTAATGAAGTGGAGAGGGATATTTCACATTTAAGATGTTCATCATTAAGGTTCTGCTTGCAATCACTGGTTCTGCAAATAACTTTCTGAGGAACTCCTTGATTGCCACAAGGCTGTAGATACTCCTCAGTGTGATGACAGCAGTTTCATGTAGCCTAAAAAAAGTCATGTATGACACTGCTGCTTCTCCAACATTAACTACAGCAATTTTTAATTAACCTGATTTAGAAGCCAAATATATCACTGCTGAAAATGAGTGGGTAGAACATCCACTCATTTATTCCAGTACAGTGGTCAGGATGGTTGAATTAGATTGATCCAAATGATCTTCAACATTTTGCCACAGGATCAGCTGCCAGGTCTTAGAAAGTGGAAGAGCAGTGAGCTCTGGGGCAGGGGAGGGGGAGGTTGCCATGTGGTTGGTGCTCAAAGGGGGAGGAAAGACCCACATTTGCTTTTATTTAATAAAACAATAGGATTTAAAAGGTGGGTGTGAATCAACTGCTAATTACCTCTTTCCAGCCTTTGCTGGCAGCCAGTGGGGCTTGGCATGGAAAGACTCTCCAAGGGTCATGTTGTCTGCTGTTGGGTTGGCTCTGCTCTGGGATGATGGCCAAGGGGAGGCACAGATAAACCGGGACAGAGGATGTGGTGGTGAGGCACAGTAAAGCCAAACTCTCTGCCAGCAAAGGACAATTAATGTGTCCCGTTGGGTCTGTGGGAGGGTTTTGGGCAGGAGCACGCGGGAAGGGATGGAGTTGTTTGGGTGTTAGTGTTTGCAGTAGGGAAGGCTTCCCAGAAATGGAGGTAGAGCAGGAAGCAACAGCCAGATGGTGATGGGACCTGAGGGAATGGCTGGAATTGTGTCAGGGGAAGTTTAGATTGGACATTAGGCTAAGGCTCTTCCCCCATAGGGTGGCTGGGCACTGGAACAGCTCCCCAGGGCAGTGGTCACAGCTCTGAGCCTGCCAGAGCACAAGGAGCATTTGGACAATGCTTTCAGGCACATGGTGGGATTGTTGGGGCTGTGCCAAGCCAAGTGCTGGACTTTGGTTTTCTTCGTGTGTCCCCTTACAGCTCAGGACATTGTGTGAGATGCTATGATGGAGCAGACTGAGGTGTGGAAGTTGTTGTGTGTGGTCCTCAACAGAGGACAAGAACTTAATACCATGGTCTAGCTGACAAATTGGTGTTAGGTCATAGGTTGGACTTGATGATCTCAAAGATCTTTTCCAGCCTGATTGGTTCTGTGAGTAGGAATTGGATGTCAGACACCTACACTGTGTGTGGGTGCACATAGGGTCTGCAGTATGCTGTGATTTCCAAACCTCCACGTAGCTGACTGCTCAGATGATTTCCCCTGACCTCCCTATGACCAATCCAAGTGAAGATGATGGAAGTTCAAGATGCTTTACAACTTTTTCCAAAGTGCCCATTAAACCCCACTGTGGCTTCAAAGGCCACGAGCTGCTGTGCTTGTTCCTTCCAGGTGGCCTGGCAGGTAATAAGGTCCCTCCTGGGGACTGTGCAGCCAAAAGTGAACACAAGGACTGGAGTGTTCTCCTGGAACGTCTCCACCTTTCCTTCAGCAAGAAGCTGTGGTTGATGGGAGTGCTGAGGACTGAGGACTCGGGCTGGGTGCTGAGCTGTGCAAAGAGCGAGGGTAACCCTTCAAACAGAGCTGTGCTGGTGGGTTTTCGTGGCTGAATTCTGCAGGCAGTTTATTTTCTCAGTAGGTTGCTTCCAAGCACGGTTCTGCATTCTGGTTATCCTTTTTTCCTAGAGGAATAAAGATGAAATATTGCTGATGCCACATGTAAGCCTGTAGAGCGCATTCCTAGACCTTCCTGTGCCCTGAGGATACATGTGTGTTGTACCTCTGAGCTGTGCCGATGTCCTCTTTGCTCTCACAGGTTGTTTATTGCTTCCCAGGGGTGCTGTCCTTCCTCCCTGTTGATAAAATGGTAATTTCTCTGTTTCTCTCATTCCAGGTTATCCAACAGGCTATCCCACTGCTGCCCCAGCCTACAATCCCAACATGTATCCGACCAGCAGCCCTGGCTACGCCCCAGGTAAAAATCTGTCTGGAGATGAGGCATGTGGAAACTTGCAGGAGGCTTCACCTCTTGCTGCTCAGGTCAAATTCCAGCAGCTTCCATGTGCTTGTCAGCAAATCCTTTCCAGGGAAGGTGCCTTTCTTAGGCTCTTCCCTTCCTAACTCTGCCATTGACCTCCATTGGGAATATTTATCTACGTCTCAAAGTACTTTTGAGCCATGAGTTATATGTTAATACTAGTCCCAGGAAATGGGACTAGTATTCATTCCCAGTCTTCATGGCTATGCTATCTGTACATTGAGGGCTTGTCTTATCTTCTGGATGTCCCCACAGTTGTCTTCTCTTTCCCCTGCTTGTCCTTCTCTCCTCGTTCCATGTTATAGATGCAGAAGTGTCAGCATCTGTGTCCTCTTTGGGGTCTGGGTCTCCCATGCCATGACTTTACTGTCCCCTCCTTTGCTTTGGCAGTGAGGACTCTGAGTCTGTCCTAATGTCCTTCTGTCCAGCCTCTGTATTTCACACTGTCCCAAAATGGCTCTTCCAATGATCCATCAAGCTCTTCCTGGCCAAACTCAGGAATTCTTCTGCCCTAGCCTTGGTGTGCTGGTTCTCTGTGATGGCAACAGCTGCTCTCTTCCCCATAAAATCCTGTTTTCCCTTGACTTTTCCAGTTTGGCCATTTGATTTCTACCTCTGCTGTAGTGTGTCCATTGAGACATATCTACCTCTTCCAGTTTACCATGAAAGCTTTGCCAGTCTTCTTTATTCCCTACTCCCCATCTCTCTGTGGGAAACCTTATTTGGAGGTACAAGTTCTTAATTTTTAAGGAAAGTCTTCATTCTTTAGACCAGCATCATCAAAGCATGTGGGTGGAATGAACACAAACCCAGTCGTGCCTTGTCCATCACTTTGAGGTTGAACACCTCATCAACATGAGGTGGGGACAAGGGGGAATTGCTTGTAGAGCTGCCAGTGGTAAAAGATTTATGTAGATTAGGACAGAAGCTGCCAGAGTTAGTCTAGAGGAGGCCATGGAGATGCTCCAAGGACTGGAGCACCTCTGCTGTGGAGTGAGGCTGGGAGAGCTGGGGGTGTTCAGCCTGGAGAAGAGAAGGCTCCAGGGAGACTTTAGAGCCCCTTCCAGTGCCTAAAGGGGCTCCAAGAGAGCTGGAGAGGGACTTTGGACAAGGGCCTGGAAGGACAGCTTAAGGGGGAATGGCTTTCCAGTGCCAGAGGGTAGGGTTAGATGGGATATTGGGAAGGAATATTTCCCTGTGAGGGTGGTGAGGCACTGGCCCAGGGCCCAGAGCAGCTGTGGCTGCCCCATCCCTGGCAGTGTTCAAGGTCAGGTTGGATGGGGCTTGGAGCAACCTGGTCTAGTGGAAGGTGTCCCTTTCCATGGCAGGGGGTGGAATTGCATGGTCTGGGAGGTTCCTCTCAACCCAGACCATCTTGTTCTTAGAACATCATTTATTTTGTGTGGAGTTTTAGGCTGTAGTGTGCTGTCAGAGCATTTTCTTTCAGAGATACAGTCACATAGGCCAAAAGCAAGAATTGGCAGTGTCTGAACTGTGATTGGAAAATCATTTCTGAACTCAGGACTGTGCCTTTTTTTAAATGAAAAAAAGCCTGAAAAACTTCCTTGCTGGTCCATTTCCAAGCACATATTGGAGATGAGAAATAATCTCAGCCTTCCTTTTGGCTCTTGGTTGTTTGAGATATTTATTCTGAATGTTTTTGCCTCAGAAGAGCCACAGGATTCTCAAACTTGTGGATAAATCCATCTTTTCAGCTAAGTGTGCAGCAGGCATGGGAGTGAGAGAGTGTAAGGAACACAAACCTGGACCTTGTGCCATCCTTTCCCCTCTTAATTGCCAAATTTTCATTCCCAGTTGTCATAAAACCAGTGGATCCCCAGGCTCAGAAGCTTTCCAAGG
>NW_008678700.1:47963-52124 GCF_000695815.1 Acanthisitta chloris
AAAATCTTTTTGTCTTCCCCACATCATAGTTTGCACATATTCCATAACACTGTTTGCTGCAGATGATCTCTGGAAAGGATCTGCTGTGTTTTGTTGGGGTTTATGTGTTCCTGATTGGGTCTTAAGCTGCATTTCTTCCCAGTAAAACCCTTAACATGTTATAGGATACAAGTTTTATTGCCCTAGATGTGTGCTGGCCACCCTCAAATTCTCTTGAAGGACAGAGCACTGGGAGATAAAGTAGAAAGAGCTCCATAGAATAAAAAAAGCTCTTAAATTTATTTCAGGGGTTTGAAACTAGACAATCCTTTCCAACCCAAGGTCCTTTCCAACCCAAACCATTCTAGGATCCTATGAAATTCTATGTTTCTATCCAAACAAAATAATTTTCTGTGCAAAATCTTGATGAAATCCACACATCTCCCTGGAAAGATTTTATTTCCCCTCAGCTTAATTTTCCAAATTAAAAATAAGAGACAAAACAGCAACCAAACCCCCTAGAAATTTTCACATATTTTAAACAGTTGCAGCAATTCATGGAATCACAGAGTGGTTTGGGTGGGAAGAGACCTTGAAGATCATCCAGTTCCACCTCCTGCCATGGGCAGGGACACTTTCCACTAGACCAGGTTGCTCCAAGCCTCATCCAACCTGGCCTGGAACACTTAACTGTTACATTTAGGGAAGATGTTGCACCTTTAAGCTATATAGACCTTTGGTCTCTAACCCTTCTAGGATTCAGTGGAGAGAGAGACCTCCCCAGAGGGACATTTAGCCAATCTGTGGGGACAGACTCCCTGTGGTTGTCCCAGCAGGAGAGCTTGAGATGCTCCTTACCTGGGATGTCCTTCATGTTCATGAGGAACAGGAACCCAAGGGGAGTTGTAGATGCTCTGTCAAGTAACTCTGAAGCATACTCAAGATTCTTTAGAATGATGTTTTATGGGACTGATTTCTTAGTTTTGGTTGGAACTGTAGGAATAGATTGAGAAATAGGATCCAATTGGCTTGTGTAGGTCCTAGAGTCCACCTTCTCTAGAACAAAGATGCTGCTTGTGCTCACAGCAAGGACAAGAAAGAAGTGGATGTTCCAACCTAGACAGTGAAGAAACAGTCAAGAAAACCAGGACAGAACAAGGAAACAGAGAGATAACCCTGAAATTTGAGGTTCTCACAGGTGGGCAGCAGCAAGACCTTGGGCATCCCTTTGAGCACCACCACTCCAGCCTGTCCCCTTCACCCAGCAGAAAAGAGACCCCACAGTAAGTGGGAGCCAAGTTTTCCATCTGGCCTGGCTTCTCTTCCTGAAAACAGCCAGGTCAGCCATCAGAAGTTTCGTCGTGATTGTTGAGTATGGAATAATCCTCCCCAACCTTGTTAGTCAGTGGCTTTTCTAAGCCCAAACCCACGAAGGCATTGATTGTTCCCTACCTTTGTCCTGGTGCCTGTGGCTGTGGGTGTCCTCTCTTTCAATAGAGATGCATAACCTCCCCCATGCTTTGATTTTTGCTCTATTTTATCCCTACAAACCTTTGCAAGAAGCAGTTCTGCAGATTCGTGAAGGCTCAAGTTACTGATTATTAGTATTTTCTAAAAGCAGTGCAAATAATTGTCTGTTGCTGTGGATTTGCATGATGTGAAGGGAACAAAAGCCCTGGTCAGACTTCTTTGTGCCAGTCAGCCTTTTGCTCACTCCCCTGAAGTGCAATCCTAATCTTTACTGACCTGTTTTCTCTAAAATAAAATCCTCTGATCATTTTTGTCTCCTTTCACCACATCTTTTTGTCACATGGCTTAATGCTCAAGCCAGAGAGCCTCTGTGGCCATCCTGATGTTTCAATTTCATTGCTCTGTTTATCATTCCTAAAAATGCTTTAATTAATCTCCATATTAAAAATCTAATGTCCAGAAAGTTCGGAAGTCATTTTGCATTGAGAACCAAAACCTTCCAGTAGGTAACACAACACAGCTAAGCACTGAATTAGTGAGGAAATAGTGAAGATTAACATTCAGGAATTAAAATTCATATTAAAGTGTGGAAACCTTAATCCTCTCCATCAATTTGACCTCTGAGATCAAGTTGGACAAGGCTTGGAGCAACCTGGTCTAGTGGAAGGTGTCCCTGCCCATGGCAGGGGGTGGGACTGGATGGTCTTGAAGGTCCCTTCAACCCAAACCATCCACGGTTCTACAATAAACAAGTTTGCAGTGCTTGAAATCAGTGCAATTGATTATATTACATTACATATTATATGAAATATCACAGCAGGTTTTTTCCCCACTATTTGGGATTTTCCTCCTTGGAGGGATGGCTCAGAGCCCTCAGCCTGTTGGTGTGCATCCAGGAGGAGAGATGCTTCCATAGCCTCTGCAGTGCTCAGACGAGTGGCTCAGGGACTGGGGATGCACAAGTGCCAGTTAGTGGAGAATCAGGGAATATCCTGAGGTGGAAGGAAGCCACAAGGATCATTGAGTCCAACTCCTGGTCCTGCACAGGACAGCCTAAGGAGAGGAGATGAAAAAGCCTGTGTGATGCTGGGAGGGCAGCACCTATTAGTGTTATCTTTAGAGGCAGAGCAAAGGCTGCAGAGGCAATGCTGGCTCAGACCTTCTGAAATTTAGAGGCTTTTCCAACTGTTTTCCAGTTTTTATTGAATTATGTGTTTTTAAGATGCCAATTCTGCCTCAGGCAATATGCCACATTAACCACTCTAGGAATCGGGCACAGGCTCTGCTGCTAGGACCTCCCAGCAATGCACTCATTGCACTTCTCTATGGTAAAGAGACTTTGAGGACAAAAAAGTCAGAGATTTTGAGAGATAACTAATAGAAAAGAAGCTCCATAGGATATCTCAGCAGTGGGGACATGCCACAGAGCAGCAAGAAATTCCTCCTGATGTCCAATCTGAACCTTCCCTGACACAGCCTGAGGCTGTTTCCTCTTGTCCTGTCCTTTGTTCCCTGGGAGCAGAGCCTGATCCCCACCAGGCTGCACCTCCTGTCAGGGAGTCGTAGAGAAGGAGATGGTCCCCCCTGAGCCTCCTTTTCTTCAGGCTGAGCCCTTCCAGGTCTCTTAGCTGCTCCTTGTTCTCCAGCCCCTTCCCCAGCTCTGTTCCCATCTCTGAACACACTCCATCCCCTCAATGTCCTTCTTGTGAGGGACCCAGAACTGCCCCCAGGGCTGGAGGTGCCTCAGCAGTGCCAGCACAGGGGACAGGCACTGCCCTGGGCCTGTGGCCACACCAGTGCAGACACAACCCAAGTGCCATCAGCCTCTTGCCCACCTGGGCATACCTGGGCTGATGTTCAGCTGCACCCCCATGGCTTTATGTCAAAGCAGCTTTCCCAAGGCATGGATGGCAGCCACCACCTTGTTGTGGCCCTGCATCAAGCAAGGGGATGAGTTGAACTCCATTATCCTTGTGTGTCCCTTCCAACTCGGGATGTTCTGTGAGTCTAGGAATTTCTTCCCATTCCAATTCAAATTTCTGCCTTGTGTGATAGGAGGTGGTGGAATCACCATCCCTGGAGGTGTTTAAGAGGTGTGAGGATCTGGCACTGGGTGATACACTTTAGTGGTTTAGGGGTTGCAGTGGCAGTGCTAGTGGATGGTTAGACTTGATGATCTTAAAAGTCTCTTTCAACCTTGATGATTCTATGATTTTCCTGTTGTATTTTCCCAGATTTGTTAGAAGGAGAGACACAAGGCAAAACACCAACATTGCAAACTGTGCTGCTTGCAGTAAACCCGATTATTTAGGACACTGTTCTTAAAGAAAATATTCCTTTTAAGTATGTAAAAATGAGCTCCTAAAATCACTCTACTGTAGAGACACACCAATTAAAACAACCCAAAATTATGTATGTCTTCATTAAGCCTGGGGCATGTTCCCTCCCAGGCATTCTGTCTGCCTGTGATGCTTGTTTTGTTTTAACTTCCTTCATTAAAACATCCCTTTTTATTTCCCTGAAAGTAGGGCACACACTTTTCTCATGGATTTGGCTTTAGCTGCACTTATTAATAATGCAGGGGAGAAGAATGAATGCTTTGCAGACAGCTTCAGTAATGACCTCACAGAGCACAACAGATCAGCCTTGGAAATTAGGGATCTATGTGGGGATGTTGTGGGAAGTTGTTGAGGCTCCAGTCCCCCATTCCTG
>NW_008678700.1:52134-56942 GCF_000695815.1 Acanthisitta chloris
TGCTTTGCAGAAGGTAATTGTGCTCTGAACCATCTTCTGTAGGTGCCTGCCAATTCTTTAGGGACATCAATGTGTCCCCTAAGTTGGTATCTTGAGGTCTGGTAGGGTGAATATCCTGTAGTGCCTCACAAGGCTTTCCAAGGACAATGGTCCCACCATTTTGAGGCACTCAGGCACACAGTAACAGGATTGCCTGTGGAATTAAGCTTATTGGAGACTTTGTACAAGGCTTGAGGCTGTATCCATCACAAATCAGGCTGGCAGGGGAAATTCTAGAATGGTTCGTTTTGGAAGGGTTCATATTTTTGTCTTTTCCACTGAAAATATGTCCTGAACATTACCATGCTCACTAAATATCCTCTCAGGAAGATAGAGCAGTCCCAGTGCTGCAGAGACCCACAGTTCACATTGTTTGCCCAGTTCCCACTGCTAGATTTCTCATGGATTAATCAGACAGCAAATAAAAGCTCTTTTTTTTGGTGAGAAGCTGAACTAAATCCAGAAGACACTGGTTGGAGATAGCCCTGAAGTGATATTAGATAGTCATGGCTGGATTGTGACCCCTGTGAATTGTAGCTCTTGCAAAGGACCAGGAGATATTAATGTTCCTGGAAGCCTCCTTGGTTCACATTTTTGTGTACTTTTAAGTGATGGATTCTCCAAGGATCCGTGATTTAATGTTCAGGACATGCATAGCTGAGACAAGCTCCCAGCCATCTCCCACCAAAATTACCTGGATTTTGTGGAAGGCTTAATGTGGAGAAGCAAAACCACAGAGGATTCATGTAACATTGAAATGAATTGACTCTTCAGCCTCAGTGATGAAAACCTTTGTGAAATCCAGAGGCAGAAATCAATCTGATTCTGAATAAAAGCGTAAGTTAAAGAGTGTTTCTGGCACAGCACCGGGAGCTAGCTCTCCAGTGTGATCCAGAGTGCAGTGTACCATGGAAAATAAAGCACTTTGGAAATCCTTGTTAACTCACAAGCCTTTGGGAGAGGGCAGAGGCTTGGAGCAGAACATCAGCAGTGCCTGAGCAGAGGAGAAATTAGGCTTGAATCTCTCACTCCCCACAAACCTCCTGAAGAAGAAGGGAGGAGCGCATTCCACATTGCCACAGTGGAGCAGCATCCAGCCAGGTCTCACACCCAGGAACATCTCCCACAGCATGATGTCCAGTAAAGCATTGCTGTTGGGTGTCCTCCATGCTCCCCCATTTCTGTCCCATGAGGTTTTGGTGCACCAACAGACCTGCAGCAGTGTTTTTCCACTCTCTCTAGGCAGGGATTTTCCTGCATGGTGCGGGTGTGGGCTGTGGCACCAGTGCTGATTCTTCATCAGCCTTCTCAACTTGTCCCCAGCTTCCAGCCCTGTGGCGCTCTAGATTTACAGTTGAGCCTTCAGAGAGGGTTAATTCAGAGTCTGAGCAGACATGGAGGTGTTGGAGGGGATTGAAATATCATTGCTCTGCTTTCAGACAGCAGAAAAGTTGCCAAGTCCTGATCAAGTCCTGAAGTCCCTTCTGTGGGGCTTCGTGCCAAGTGCCTCAGGGTAGGAACTTCCTTGGGAGAAGGACTTAAAAAGTGCAATTTTAACATGTTTTCATCTGTGACCCCTTTGGATAAGGAGCACACCACCTCCTTCTGTGGGTTATGATGTCCCTCCCAAAGAGCTTCTCTTTCTCCCCCACAAGGCTTTGAGCTGGGTGGTTTTGTCATCAGAAACAGTTCTCTGCCTACATGATCCAGGTGACCAGTGGTCTGGGGAGGGCTGGTGGCTCTGCTAGCCACATCCCCAGGGGCAGATTATGCAGGTCCCTTAGCTCAGGAGACAGTTGGGTAGGGAACTGCATTGCTGCAATGCACTGTGGAATTCCTGTGGATAGTTGCCATAAGAGGTGGAGGGGAAGGGAGAGAGCAGCAAAGTGGTTCAAATGTGACATAAATATGGGAACTTGTCTTTTCATTGCTCTGTGTGACACCTCTTCTCTGTCTCCACTCAAGCTACACTTCTGATGAAGCAAGCTTGGCCACAGACCTCCTCCTCCTGTGCCACGGAGGGCACCTTCCACCTCCCGGTGGACACCGGGACTGAGAACAGAACTTACCAGGCTTCTTCCGCAGCATTCAGTAAATAAACCTTTTCTTCTGGGGCTTTACTTGGTTGGTTTGGACCCATTTGCCTCCCCTCCTGGGGGGTTATTTGGGGAGGGGGTTATTTGGCATTGGAATCTCAGAGTGGGTTGGCTTGGAAAGGATCTTAAAGCTCACCCAGTCTCAACCACTGCCATGGGCACCTTCTACTAGACCAGGTTGTTCCAAGTCCCATCCAACCTGACCTTGATGTATGTGCTAAAACCATGAAGAAGCATGAAAAGGAGAGCATTGAGCCTCCTGCCGCTCCTTCAGAGGAGAAAGTCAAGTGGAGATAGGAAGTCTTAGCTGAGTGCTTGATCCCCAGAAGCAACCTGGGGTGGTTTGCAGGTATATATCAGCTCTGTGGTAAAGCAGAACCTAAGGCGATTTATTTCCTATTCCCTTAAAACTGAAAGAATTCCAAACTAAAGTAATGTGGTTGAAATTCCCACCTTTTCACCCCAACTGGCTGAGCAGAAGCAGGGGGAGGAGATGCTGTTCAAGGATGACAGTCAAACAGGCTTTTCCAGGTTGAGCCTTGTCATCTCATCCCTGAAGAGGACAAATAGTGCCTCCAGGAGGGGAGATAAGCTCCCTGATAAGCCCTTGGGTGCTTTCTCTGGTATGTGGGGTGTCTTCTGGCACCTGTCATGTTGCCTCCTAAATACAGGGCATGGCTAGTGTGAGGTTGAAGCATTCCTCACACATGTCCATCTGCTTCAGACTCCCTTTTTCTGCTGAATTACATCCTTTAAGGAATGAGGTGAGAGGATTAAGTATTGGTGGTTTTTTTAATGAAAAGAATTATTAAAAATAAACCTATTTGGGAGACTTTCATTTTTAAAAGGCATGTCCCCACCATTGTTTGGAGTAGGGGCTATATGCCTGGCACTGTGCTTGGGCGTTGCATTGTGCCTCATTTCACAACAGACCAGATCTGACTAAGTTGTAAATGTAAGTGCATGGGGAAGATCATAGAATCATGGAATCACAGGATGGTTTGAGTAGGAAGGGACCTTAAAGATCATCCAGTTCCACCCCCTGCCATGGGCAGGGACACCTTCCACTAGACCAGGTTGCTCCAAGCCCCATCCAACCTGGCCTGGAACACTCCCAGGGATGGGGCAGCCACAGCTGCTCTGAGAATTCCCGTCCAGCCCCTTACCACCCTCACAGGGAATAATTCCTTCCCAATATCCCATCTAACCCTGCCCTCTGGCACTGGGAAGCCATTCCTCCTTGTCCTGTCCCTCCAGGCCTTTGTCCAAACTCCCTCTCCAGCTCTCTTGGAGTCCTTTTAGGCACTCGAAGGGGCTCTAAGGTCTCCCTGGAGCCTTCTCTTCTCCAGGCTGAATATGCCCAGCTCTCCCGGCCTGGCTCCATGGCAGAGGTGCTCCAGCCCTTGGGGCATCTTTTTGGCCCCTTCTGGACTCTCTCCAGCGGCTCCACATCCTTCTGATGTTGGTGCCTCAGAGCTGGAGGCAGCACTGCAGGTGGGTCTCACCTGAGGGGAGCAGAGGGGCACAATCTGGACATGGACATCTGGTCAATTCCTTACCCAGCTAAAGAATCCTGTTCGTGGTGAAACCTCTGTGTGGAAACAAGCAGAGATGACAATACAAAATCCAGCCCTGAGCTATTTTTCCCCCACAGCCTTCATGCTGTTGTAGAGAAGCATTTCTGTGCAATTCAGGCTGTAGGATCAATAAGGTTGAGATTTCAGGAGTGACATGAGGGATTTAATCAGGAATTTTAATAGAAGCTGCAGCTTAAGCCTCACCATTGCTTTTAAAATCCTATCGTGCTGTGGAACTGGAAAGCAGCAGCAGCACAGGCTACACCAACCTCCTAATCCTAATAAGGTGTTAGTCATAATTAGGCTTTAAAATTAGCTGCCAGACAGAGGAGCATCGTCTTGTGCCATTAAAACTTGATTTCATGTTGGTTTTACCTGCAGGTTGTTCTGTTCCCCCCCCTTCCCCCCCCCAGTTATAAACACAGATTACATCTCCCTGGACTCTTTAATATCTTTTTAATATCATACATAAATTGTCCATGATTCATCAATCAAGAAACCACAGCAAGTCTTAGTATTCAAGGTGTTGAAACCTGGGATTGATTAACCAGGGGATGGAGGTCTCAGCTTGGTCAGTTTCAGAGTCAGCGAATGGTTTGGGTTGGAAGGGACATTAAAGCTCATCCAGTCCCATCCAGTCCCAGCCATGGGCAGGGACACCTTCTACTAGCCCAGGTTGCTTCAAGCCCCATCCAACCTGTCCTGGAACACTTTCAGGGATGGGGCAGCCACTTTTCTGAGCAACTTCTTAATGTGATCCTAACTGAGATTACTCTTGTTTTCCCCAGGGTACACTGCGGGGACTCCCTACAAGGTCCCTCCAACCCAGAGTAACAATGCACCTCCTCCCTACTCGCCGTCCCCAAACCCCTACCAAACCGCTATGTACCCCATCAGAAGTGCCTATCCACAGCAGAACCTGTACACCCAGGTAGGTGCCTCACAGCAGCTCATCACCTCACTCAACCACCTCCAAGTACAGCCCAAGTTTCCTGCAGCACATTAAGGGGTTGGAATGGACCCTCGAGATCATCTAGTCCCAACCCCCTGCCCTGGGCAGGGACACCTCCCACCAGGGAAGGTTGCCCGAGGCTTT
>NW_008678700.1:57147-67677 GCF_000695815.1 Acanthisitta chloris
CTGGAAGGTGCTATGAGGTCTCCACACAGCCTTCTCCAGGCTGAACAGCCTCAACCCTTTCAGCCTATCCTTATAGGAAGGGTGCTCCAGTCATCTTATCAACTTTGTGGTCTCTTCTGGACTTGCTCCAAGAGTTCCATATCCTTCTGCTGTTGAGGACACCAGAACTGTGTGCAGTACTCCAGGTGGCCTCTCACCAGAGCAGAGTACAGGGTGGGGAATCGCTTCCTTCAACCTGCTGCCCACAATCCTGTGGATGCAACCCAGGACTCGATTGGTTTCTGGGCTGTGAGTGCACACTGCAGGTCACATTCAGTTGGTCATCACCTATCACCCCCAAGTCCTTCTCCCAGGAGCTGCTCTCAATGACTCATGGAGTTGTTTAGGTTGGAAAAGCACTGTCAGGCTATGGAATGATGGTGGTTCTCCCCTTCTCCAACAGGGAGCTTATTACACCCAACCAGTGTACGCGGCACAGCCCCATGTCATCCACCACACCACGGTGGTCCAACCCAACAGTATCCCATCGGCCATCTATCCGGCCCCGGTGGCTGCGCCCAGGACCAACGGAGTGGCCATGGGCATGGTCGCTGGCACCACCATGGCCATGTCAGCAGGTAAGGACCAAAGTCTTTCCATGCTTTAAGCCTTGGTTTCATCTCCTGGCTGGGATGTATCCAGCCAACCTGTGCAGGAGACTTGTTCTGGATGAAAGGTTCTCTGTGCATCTAATGTGCTGCCTCAGCCTTGCAGGGTATGCCTGGCAAGGGGCTGCAGGAGCACTTAGCACACAAATTAATTGTGGCTTTACCTGGTTTGGCTTGCTGGTTACTGCTCTCTGTAGGCAAAAATCCATGGATTTGCCCCAGATACCGATCTGACTCGGCCAAGGAGACCTGTGGTTTGGCTCTCTCTAAGGAGATGCACTTTTGCATCCTTAAATCTTCTTTCCTCTGTTTGTTCCATAAGGAGAGAGATAACCAGGTTTTTCCATCTCAAATAGTTGTATTTCTCGCCTCAAGTTCCTTTTTTTAGGACACTTATGGTCTTGATTTTGTTTGATGAAGTGAACTAGGTTTGTCCCTCTCCAAATAGTTGTATTTCTCTCCTCAAGCTCCTTTTTTTAGAACACTTATGGTCTTGGTTTTGGTTGGTTTATCTAGCCCAATTCCTCTCCATTTTACATGCAGGATTCCTTCTAACTGCAATTAATTGACAGCACATTAAGTAAGGATTTATTTTTTTTCCAAGGCCTGTATTTCTCTCATTAACAATTCTTAGGATTGTATATTGAATTATGCCAAGAAATGCATCATTCATCCTTTTGCATCTGCATTAGCTGTGAAATAAGGCTCTGTTCTGGGACACAATCCCTGGTGCAAGCAGAGATATTGCAGCCTGGGTGTGACAAGAACCACTCTGAGAGATTTACTGTTGCTTGTGCTGAGAAGTGGATAAATGGAATTAATGCACGTGGGATGGCTTAGAATTTCATTAACAGCATTTGGAGAGAAACCCAGAGACTGAGAATTTCCTTTGAGCACCAGTTCCTCCCAGAACAGAGCAGTCCAGGGCTGTATTCTCTCTCCCTATCTCTGCTGAAGGCACTGTGCAAATTCCAATCTGAATTCCCTCTGTGTGCCAGCTGTGGACTGAAAAGAGAGGCTGCACCAGGCAGTGCCTCCCCTTCATGTCTGGAAGAGGATCACTCCTGCTGCATCCCAAGGCTCTGTGGGTATCAGTGAAGCAAAAGACCTCTCCCTTGGGAGATGAGTGGCAAAGCTCATCTTAATTTTTCCTTGAAGACCTGTTGGGGTTTTTTTCCTCACTTCCCTTTGCATCCCTCATCTCTTCCAGTTTGGTCCTTAGATGTTTCAGATCTCTGCAGTGATTTGCTGTTGCAATTTAGCCCAATGCCTTTAGCAGGTAGGAAGTGACAGCAGGTTGGTAGCTAGCTTTAGGGACAAGGAAAACTGGGGAAGAAAACCCAGGAAAACCCTTAACAATATGAGTTAAGGGCCAAAAGAAGCATGGAAAATATGCTGGAGCTCCATGTGGATTTACTCCATTCGTGATGCTGGTGGATACCAACCACATGAGTCCAGCAGCTTGGATTCAGGGCTCATGGGCAGAATAATTTGGGAGGATGGAAGAGGAACAAGGCTGTGCCTGCCTCAGGCACCACTTCCCTGAGGGAGCTCTCCTCCTTGACAACTGTTTCCCCACTCTGTTGTAGGAACCTTGTTGACCACCCCACAACACACTGCCATCGGAGCACATCCCGTTTCCGTGCCAACGTACAGGGCTCAAGGAACCCCCACCTACAGCTATGTACCTCCACACTGGTAAACCCACTGGCCAAGTCATGTAAGTGCTGCCTGGGCAGGCCTTGCTCTGCCCTTCTCCATGAATTAGCCACTGAGCACTGCCACTGCTGCTCCCCTTCCTCCAAAGCTGCTGAATCCCTCTAGCTAGGAGGTGCTCTGACTCCAGAAGAGCCATTTAGCACTGCAGCTGTCCCAGGGATTGACCTCAGGTCTTGCTGCTTGGTGTATGCAAGGCTTTATCAGTGACCTCAGTGGCATCAAGCTGCTCTAAGCATGGTTAGGCTTTATGAGGGTGGAAATGTTCATGCTTTAAGGTTTTGGATGCATTAAGCTCCTTCTTAGAACCATGATTTGGGTTGGAAAGAACCTTAAAGATCATCTGCCATAGGCAGGGACACCTTCCACTAGACCAGGTTGCTCCAACCTGTCCTTGAACCCTCCCAGGGATGGGGCAGTCACAGCTGCTCTGGGCAACTTGTGCCAGTGCCTCACCACCCTAACAGGGAAGAATTTCTTCCCAGTATCCCATCTGTATTCCCTGCCCTCTGGCAGTGGGAAGCCATTCCCCCTTGTCCTATCTCTGCATTTCCTAACAAAGAGTCCCTTCCCATATTTATATCACTGGAACATGGTGTTTTTCCCTGCTGAAACATGCTGGGAGATCATCCTGTTCCTTAGCCCCCGGATTGCGTGCGACTGACTCCATGTTCCTGTTATCCTCAGCTTCCCAGAAATCCCAGTTGCTCCTTTGTGCATGTTCCTGGAGCCCCTGGTCCATCATGCCCAATTAACAGGCAGCAGTGTTGATGGGAACACATGATGCTGCCCAGGGAGGCAGTGTAGACCTCCTCCAGCGAGGCAGTAGCTGAAATCTTTCCTTGCCACATGCATTAGGCTGGCCTCATCCTATCTTCTTTGGTGACAAATTGGTGTGCAATTAGCAGAGAGCATCCTCTCTGCATGTTTTTAATCCTCTGCATTGGATACCACCAGTGAGCTGCTGCTTCCACAGCTCCCTGCCCAGGGAATTGCCTGTGGGCAGCGTGAGGTATAGTGAAATTCCACATCACACAGAATCAATCAGGTTGGAAAAGCCCTCTGAGATCATAAAGTCCAGCCTGTGATACCACTATGTCAACCAGACTGTGGCACCAAGTGCCACATCTAGTCTTTTCTTAAGCATCTCCAAGGATGGTGACTCCACCACCTCCCTAGGCAGCACATTCTAGTGTCTAATCACCCTTTCTGGGAAGAAATTCCTCCTAATGGAGGTGCAGCTTGAGACTATGTCCTCTCATCCTGTCATTAGTTCCCTGGGAGAAGAGCCTGACCCCCACCTGCCTACAACCTCCTGTCATGTAGAGAGTGAGAAGGTTGCCCCTGAACCTCCTCTTCTCCAGGCTAAACACTCCCACTTCCCTCAGCCTCTCCTCATAGGACTTGTGTTCCAGACCTTCTGGAACCCTTCCAGAACTTGTGTCTCAGCCCTTTCCCCAGTATGGATCAGCTGTGGGTGGTGTGGGTTGCAGAGAAGAGGAGAACAGCCCTGTCAGATCCTCCTCCACTTGCTTCTGACTCCTTGTTTTTCACCTGTTTTCTCTCTTCCAGATCCGGAGTCCAACATTGTATGCAACTACACAAGTCTTACATGGGTGCTGTGGCCTCTGGCCTGCAGCATCTCGTCTGTTTGCAAGAACAAGAAAAACAAGTGCAAGGGTCACTTTATGCATTCTTTAGTGGTTTTTGTAAAAGCTGCTTTTTCTAATCTTCTGCCTCTTTGATTTTCCCCCATTCCCCTTCCTCCTCCTCCCACATCAACTGTGTAACACACATACTGACACTGAGCAATAGTAAAGTTCTCTTCTTTGGTCCTCTCATCTGCAAGCTCAGAATCTTCACTTTTCCAGTCTTGCCCAGCTGAGTGGTGCAAAGATCTCCCACTTCTTGTTCGTTTGGGTTCTTTTTGTTCTCTTTCTGTTGTCGTTGTTGTTGACAAGAGCCTAGATTTTGTTTTGGCTAGTCAGAGTGGTTGATGTTCAGGGTACTATGTGACAAGCACAGCGCTGGTAGGCTTCTTCCCATTTGGGTTGGGTATTTTTAGTTGAAGAATATAAATTATTCAATCTTCCATAACATATTACAAGAAAATTGGTGTCTTCCAGATAGCTGTTGTGATAGATTATAAATGCATCATCTGCAGTGGAATTCTGAACTCATCCCTTCTTTTTGTAGGAGTAAGAGAATAGAAATATCATTAGCAACATAATACTTGTCTTAGGAAGTACAAGGGCTGGTCACCAGCAGGTCTTTGGTCTGCTTTTTCCAACTGGGCAAAGGGATCTTGGGTGGTGGGAAGAGAGCAACAGAGAGACACGTGCCCTGGTGGCATCTTGCACCTCTTGGGATAATGAGATGCTCCTCATCAGCCATAGCCTGGGGTTGTGTGAGAGGGAAGGCAGCTCCTTCCTTGCATGGCTGCTGATTGCAGGCAGAGATGTGCCAGACAGCTGTTGAAGGAAGCAAGGAGATGTCCAAAAGTTGGGCTGAAGAGCTTCTCCATATCCAAGGATTGGTCTGAAGAGCTTCTCCAGGTCCAAGGGTTGGGCTAAAGAGCTTCTCCAGGTTATGGTGGTTTGGGAAAAGAGGGTGTCAGGCTGATGGAGATGAGTCTTCGTGGCAGGGCAAGGGGAAAGATGGGTGGCTTCACCTTACACTCAATAGCAGGGCTGAAACCTAGCCACACTGCCTCCGTGGTAGTTGAGGTGTCCCCTTCCCATTCTTTGGGCTCCAAGACTTCCAGAAGCAATGTTCATCCAAGCACAAATAGCAGCACCACATAGAGAGGACAGAGAGGGGGATGATGTCTGGCTGCTCTGCCTAGCGAGTGGGAAGAGATGGGGGAAAGAGGAAGCAATAGCAATAAACATGACTTCTTCCTCATGGGAAGGCACCTGGGAAAAAGTGAGAGCAGGGAAAGTGAGCCAGAACTGGACATGGACCAGGATGGAGGGCAACAGCATGTAGAGGCTGTGAACATCAGGGTCATTTCGGGGCGGTTTGGCTTACCTGTGGACATGAAGCTGGTGACATCCCACCTAGGGGTGTCCAAGTAGAGCAATAAGTTGTCTCGAGGGCAGCAGAGAGAGTTTGTATTTGCAGACAATGCTTGTGGCCAGTTTGTTTTTAGTTTCTTACCACTAAACTTGGCAGAGAAACGACGTTTTCCTTACTTGTTTTCCAAGGCAAAAACCTGGTTGGGTTTGATCTTTCCTTCAAGGTGCCAAAAGAGTTCCATGCACCCAAAGGTCTGTTTGCAGCTCTCACATCTCTTGGGCTCCAAGGTTGGAGCAATGGACCAAATCCAGAGCCTTTAGAGAGGTCAGGTTAGGAGCTGTGGATGGGAATCCCTCACAGCACTGCCTGTCATGGGTTTCCAACCCATGTGTGGTGTTGAGTCAGTGCTGTTGGTTACTCTGCTTTGGGTGTGCCTGGATGACCTCCTCATGGAGGTGAGGGCAGTGGAGACCAGCACTGGAGGGTCACCTTGACCAGGACATGGTGGTGTAGAGATCAGGCTGGAGGATCTTTGAGAAGATCAAGGTGATCTATTGTTGGCACCTGGTTGAGACCTCCTTGCTCTTGGGGGTGTCTGCCAGCTTGGCTTCTGCTGCCATTGAGAGGAGCTACTGGAGCTCCTTCCCTTGAGCATAGGCCAAATGCGGAGAAACAAGCTTAGTGGGGACCCAAGAGGACTTTTCCTACCACTGGTTGGTCCCAGGTAGTTTGTCAGGTTGGGTGTTGGCATCAGAAAATCTAGAGTAAAGCTCTAGTTGCCCTCCCCAAATTCAAGGGGAACAAAGTGGGTGAAGACTGGACACCAGTGCTGTGGGGTGGGGTAGCTACACCCTTTGGGTTGCACTTGGAGTTTGTATAAAGAAAGGAGAAGGAAAAGAGCAAATATTGAGAGGGTTGTCCTGTTCAGCTTGGCAAAGCCTAGGGTTGGCATGTAAAGAGCTATGGGATGTTTGGAAATAACATTCCTACCTTGTCTTTCCACTGTTGTAGCACACTGCAGTTAAACCTGGGCCAACAAAACCCCCAGTAGATTGTAGAAATTGAAGACCTCTCAGATACCCTTTTTTCCCCTCTTGCTTTTGACTCTGTGTGATGTATCAGGAGCTGTCTATCAGTGTTGAGTAAGCTCTGCCTAAGGTAGTGGCACTGTGATTTGCAGGGTCCAATGAGCTTTGTGATCAGAGCCCAAGCTCTGCAGAGGACTCTCCCAGCAGACACCATCCCACCACGGCCACCCTTCACCACTTTAGAAATGACGCTGAAACTCTGGTCCGTGTGTAGCAAGGAGATGTTGGTTTTCCTCCTGAAAGAAAACTAAAGGTTGGGGAGAAAGCTTCAGGAGTTGAGCGTGGAAGATCCCTCAGTGTTCCCACTAATGAGATCTGACATGAGGCAGTTGGGTTTTGTTTCTTGGATCAGCAGCAGATACAGTGCTCCTCATCCTGTTATAATACTCAGCCAAGGTGTGGAGAGGTGAAATATTTGCTATCTGTTGGGCCAGAGGCTTTAGTGGGAACATGTGGTAACCAGTGTTGGGTTTAGGCTTGGGCCACTGCATTGCACCAGTACCACCACATAGCTTTGGAGCCACCACATGGCTCCAGGCTTGGGTAGCTCCTTCCTAAGGTGGCTTCATGGGGCTGTGGTGGTGGGGAGATGCTTCCTGCCAGCATGTGTGGATGTGGGGCTTGATGCCCTCCAGCTCATGCTGGCAGTGACCTGCAGCCCTGTCCCCTTCCCTGTGGAGTGACATGCTTTTATTCAGATAGATGGAAGAGAAACCCATGATCCCAATCCCTTTGCTTGGTCAAGTGATGGCTTAAGTGAAGGTCCTGGGGAGGTCACAGCCAGGTGGAGGCTCCTTTGTGGGGGGACACTGATGTGGGCCACCTGGTTGTCACATAGTTCACTCCAGCAAAGCTTTGCTGATGTTGGTGTAAGAAAAAGGTTTCCCAAGATGAAGGATCACACTGGGCATTAGCAGGGAAGAGCAGGAAGGGTTAAAGCATCCTTAGCAGCCAGGAAAGTGTCTGAGATGAAAATTCCAGGTCAAGAGGAAGGAAAATAACCCTCAAACCATTAACCCGTCGCTGCCATTAGCTTTGCTTTCAAACGTAAGTTGCATTGCAAAATATTTTTTGGGAAATAAGCATTTTAGCAGTGGTGGTGACCCCCCAACCCCTGGGAACCCCTTGGAGCCTGAACCCACCATGCCTCCAAGTGGCTGAACCCTCCAGGCAAGGATTTGCTCCTGGATTTTTATGGATAATTACCCAATTCAGCTGTTTGGCAGTTTCAGGATGTAATTACCACGAAGCGTTATTTAAGAGTTTGTTTTAATGTTGGATGTGCAGAGGATCAGCTTTTCCCCAGCATCCTGATGAATATGGCCCTTCCCAGAGCCCTCTCCACCCTGTTTGCCATCCCCTCCCTCTCCTCCTGCATCTCCACAGGGAATTTGGGGTGCTGTGGTTCCCCGCTGGAGGGTTTGAAGTCAGATCTTGCTTTTTTAGGGGGCAAAAAACCACATTTGAGGCTTTATTTTTGATAGGAAAAATCCAACCAGCCAACAATAGCAATAAGGGCCAGTGGATGTCCATAAATCTAGGGGGTTTTGGGTTGTTCTTTTTTGAATTGTCCATATTTTCAGGCCCTCCAACTATCCCCAAAGCGTGGTGACCCTCTGCCCATGTTCCCTTGGCTTTGCCATGAGCACCAGGATGACTCCTGAGTCCATCAGTAGGATCAGCCTCCAAGTATTCCCTGCCTTGTGCTAGCATTCCCATAAGGAAAAGATAAGGAAAATAAAGCTTGCCATGGAGCTTGGGAGGGAGGAGAGCTTGGAAAAGGCTTGGAACAAAGTTTGGAAAAGAGCTTGGAAAGGTGGCACTTAGGGATTCTCCAGGAATGGGGTGAAATAACCTGTTGTGGGGATGTTTGTAAAGCAGGAAGAGCAAAATAGGTGCTTTAAGGGCAGCAATTCCCATTTGGAAAGGCTCCATTGTGCTGTTTTTAAGGAAGAATCTTGATGCAACATGGCCATCTGCAGCCTCACTGCCTCCTCCTGCAAGGATGGAGCTGGGGGTTTCCTAGGGAAAAGGGGAGTCAGGGTCAGGGTCAGGATTTGGAGGGTGGGAAGGAAAAATGAGACAGTGGAGTGCAGGATTGCATCCAATCCCTCCCATTCCCATGGCATAGAGTAAATCCCTGCCAGGCTCTTCCCATGGAATTCATTTTTAAGTCATTTTGACCACCAGAGCAGCTCATTTTTAAATATTATTAGACCTCTTAAACAAAAATAAATAATAATAAACCCAAACCAACCAAAAACTCCCCAAAAATGTAAACCCAAGAGCAACCATGTCTTCCACATCCAAGTCCCAAAGGTGTGTAGGGACCATAGCCTTGAACTGCTGCCCCAGAGGGTCCCACAGCCTCACTTTGTCCATCTGAGGTGGAAATTTGGGGTTATTTTCCTGTTTGTTTTCTGTTCTGGTTTTGGTTCTGAAGATCAGGTTGTGATCTCCTTGATGGATTTCAGCCAAGAGTTTGTAACTGTACAATATTTACTGTAAGATGTAGAACATTGGATAACTATGGAAGTGTTTCCAAAAAAACCATTAAATAAATAAATAAAAGAGCCCAAGAGGCTTTTGGTGGTTGTTTTTTTTTGGCAGAGTGATGTGGTGGAGAAGTGAACAGGATTGGCCATAAACCCAGTTCTAGGTTGACGGTGGAGCTTGGTGGTCTCTAGCCCAACCTTGGGTGGGTTGTCCCAAATGATCCCAACATGGCCAAGCCAACGTGATCCTATAGAAACAGTTCCTATGGAAAGTGGTGTGGTGGAGAAGTGAACAGGATCGGCCCTTAAGCCCAGTTCTAGGTTGATGATGGATCTTGACAGTCTCCAACCCAACCTTGGGTGGGTTGTCCCAAATGATCCCAACATGGCCAAGCCAACGTGATGCTATAGAAACAGCTCCTATGGAAAGTGAAGTGTGTGATCTTCATGGTGAGCATCACCACCATGTTCTCCTGGGCTGGTTGAGGATTTGGCTAGAGGATGGATAGATGCAGGAGCCCAGCTTTGCCCAGAGCAATCCATGCCCCTGTTGGGTTGTTGGTAGGGTAGGAGATGTCCCATTATCCAGTGACTTGTCATTTTCATGCCATGCTAGGCACTGGCACCTGGTGATGCAGGGAAATCAAGAGCTCGTGATGGTCCTGGAGAGGCTTCAGTTCAACAGACCCAGAAGGTGACCATGAAATGACATCCTGGCTGCAGAATGTCCTCTGTGCTTCCAGTGGAGCTGTGCTGCGGTGTCACAGTTCCCAGAGATGATGTCCATCAGGCCACCACACCGTGGTCACCACCACTAGCATCACAGCTTCCAGAGATGACCTCCACCAGGCCACCACACTGCGGCCACCACCACCAGCAGCATCACAGCTCCTGGAGATGTTGTCCATCAGGCCATCACCAGACCTCAGGGATAGGGAATCCGTCCCATTAGCTGGGCAAGATGTTGGATTTGCTGTGCTGCCAGTGGACACCTTGGTGGCAGGAGCAAAAGCCAAGTTGCCACCTCCAACACTTCATGGCTCCAAGCAGGACTGGCTTTCACACAAGGCCCAGTGTCCTCCATCCCCTCCATGGGGTCTTTGTGGGTGTCACTGGCCCCCTGAGGCAGTTCCCAGACCAGGTGCCAGCTGTGGAGGACAAGGGATGGACCACAGATGAGGCTGGATTGGGCCCTTTGCACCACCTAAGGTGGCAAGAGCCACTTGGTGTCACTCATCCATAGTGTCTGTCACTACAGACAGGGACATGCCATGTTGGAGGGGAACTCCTGCTAAGGACAGTCACCTAGCTTGTTCACACAGCCCCCAGTGTCCTCACCCACAGCAGCTGGTTGAATCATAGAATCAACCAGGTTGGAAGAGACATCAAAGACCATCGAGTCCAACCCTACCATCATTACTAGACCATGGCACTAAGTGCCACATCCAGTCTCATCTTGAAAACCTCCAGGGATGGTGAATCCACCACCTCCCCAGGCAGCCCATCCCAATGCCTAAAATGTGCTGGTTTGGGCTGAAGTAGAGTTAATTTTCTTCACAGTGGCTA
>NW_008678700.1:67875-68367 GCF_000695815.1 Acanthisitta chloris
CCCTTAGCCTCTCCTCATAGCACTTGTGCTCGAGTCCCTTCACCAGCCTCGTTGCTCTTCTCTGGACTCGCTCTAGCACCTCAATATCCTTCCTGAACTGAGAGGCCACCTGAGACCCTGCAGGATTTGGCCATGGGCTCAGCATGGTCAGCATGCCCCCACATGGCTGGGGACAGCCCAGAGTGAGGGGGGCTGGAGTGGTCACAGTGTTCTGCATGGCCCTGAGGGTGCCACAGTGACACTGACCATCACTATCATGAGCTGTGTGGGCTCAGCTGGCTGAGGTGAAGGCAGAGCAGGCCACAGGAAACCTGGGGATCCCCATGGGGTTGCAGGGGCTGAGTGGCCTTGACACTTCCCTGGGGAGTCCCTTCAATTTTTGGCAGCCCCTTCTGTGAAGAAATTCCTCCTGATGTCCAGCTAAACCTCCCCTAGCACAGCTTGAGGCTGTTTCCCCTTGTCTTGTCCCTTATTCCCTGGGAGCAGAGCCTT
>NW_008678700.1:68522-69834 GCF_000695815.1 Acanthisitta chloris
CAGGGCTGCAGATGCCCCAGCAGTGCCAGCCCAGGGGACAGGCACTGCCCTGGGCTTGTGCCCACACTGTGGGTGACACATGCCAAGTGCCTTTGGCCTTCTTGCCTACCTGGGCACACCTGGGCTGATGTTCAGCCACTGTCACCAGCATTCCCAGGGCCTTTTCCAGCTTTCCAGCCCCTCTGCCCTCAGCCTGGAGCATTCCATGGGGTTGTGGTGACCAGGAGTGTGCACGTGAGTTTGTACATGTGCAGTGGCAAGTTTACATGTGCACATACATACGCGTATGTGTACATGCACACACATCCCCCCAGCACAGCAACAGTGCCTGTTGCAGCAGTGGGAGGTGGTGAAGGACATGTGTGAGGACACGTGAGCCTGTGCAGCTGCCCATGAGTCACTCAGCAGCCCCTCAGCCGTGCCACCCTGTGCCAGGCCCTGCCACGAGCCTGCAGCACCCTGAGGCATGGGCCAGCCCCTCCCTCCTGCTTCTGTCCCCACTGCATGTCCCCACAGGTAAAGGGGGTGTAGAGGTGTAGACACACATACAAGTGCACATACCCCTATGCACAGCCTACATGGGGGCATGATTGTACATGCAAATATATGCCAATGCATGTAGGGGTGTACAGGCAGTTGCATATGTGCTTTTAGCATGTGCTAGGGGTGTACAGAGGTGTAGCAGCACAGGAGTGTACAAATACATGGGGGACGGGTATATTAAGGCACTGGCTGCAGGGGCCATCAGCACTGTGCCTCTGCAGCACCTGTGGCACCACCACCCACCTCTGCACCTCCATCAGCACCTACTCCACACACACACACACACCCACACCCACACACACACCCCCATAGCACTTGAAACATGGGAGGGGTGGAGGGGACAAGTCACCAAACCCCTTCAGGCTCAATGTTTAAAGTACTTTAAGCCTCTCAGCTGCTGGAAGAGGCTTGGGGGTGATGGGATGCTCTAGCCTCACGACTCATCAGATGCCCTCATTAGGCTTCAGAGTTAACACTCTATCCTTCAGCCTCCTGAAGCCCTGTTTTTCTCCAGGAAAGACCCCCCAACACAGGCTCCCCACTCCCCTCCCTCCACACCCCCTCACCTCGGGGGGGCCATCGGTGCTTTTCAACCACGGGGGTCGCATCCCACTGCCAGCAGGGAGGGGACCACGGAGAGGCTCCCCTCCAGACTCGCTCCTCACCTCAGGGATCCGTGACACCCGAAACCTGTTGGGGAGGAGCATTGCATCGGCTTATCCCCCGCCTGGAGAGAGGGCTCACCTTCCCCAGCCTGGAGCGAGAGCCC
>NW_008678701.1:0-744 GCF_000695815.1 Acanthisitta chloris
TTTGAACAGCCAAAATAAACAGAGTAATTTAAAAAACCCAAGGCAAATAAATGCATGGTACCAAAACTCTCCAGCCTTTTCATTTAAGTCCTGTACTCTATGCTCCATTTTCTGACTGTAAACACTTGTAAGCTTAAGTAAATTTGGGACTGCCTTCCTATATCCTACACATCTAAAAACCCAGTAACAGATAAAGGAGAGATGAGCTGCCACCTACTGTCACTATTAAGGACACTATCTTTGGCAAACAGCAGCCGAAGATGCGTGTTAGGATACAGCCCACAGTAAAAGTACTGTCTCAAAGAAAAGAAAGAATACACCATCTGCAGGATGGGGCAGAATAGACAGTTTAAGACATATTTAAGGAATACAGTGTTGCAAACATACACATGCAAGTTAGATTACCCCAAAATAAATTTACTTAAAAAACCCCTAATATAGTTAGCTATTGCATGAAAAATACTTCACATGTATAGTCCTATTTAAAATAAATCTATGTAATTAGACAGATTGCAAAATATTTAATTTTGCCTGCATTATGTGGTCCTGTCTAGAATAAAAAAAGTGCCTGTAGAGCTGTCATATTCTGAAAATTTTTAGAAGTATCGATACTAAGAAATCAGCATTTTCAGCTTTGCATTCATTTGCATAAAAGACCTGCTGACTAGTGACCAAACCAAAACTGTTCAACTTACCTTTTCTAACGCCAGCCAATCCACAAACATCAGTTTAGCAGGGGATCCT
>NW_008678702.1:0-7404 GCF_000695815.1 Acanthisitta chloris
GGGTTGGTCTCTTCTCCCAGGCAACCCCTAGTAGGACAAGACGGCACAGACTCAAGCTCTGTCAGGGGAGGGTTAGGTTGGATATTAGGAAGAGACTTTTTACAGAGAGTAGTCAGGCATTGGAATGGGCTGCCCGGGGAGGTGGTGGATTCACCATGCCTGGAGGTTTTCAAGAGGAGACTGGATGTGGCACTTAGTGCCATGGTCTAGTAACGACGGTAGGGTTGAACTCATTGATCTTGGAGGTCTCTTCCAACCAGGTTGATTCTATGATTCTATTAAGTTGTAAAGCTCTTCTTTAGTAAGGTTTCCCTTATGTGATAGACATAGGAAATTATTTTCTAGAGGTAATGAAAATTGCAGGGTTTTCCATTAAGCAGAACTGTACTCAGTATATTTTTTATCTGTAGGTATCATGGCTGTCTCCAGCAACTTCTACTGAGATCCTAGAGTTCTAAACTGGCTTCCAGTGAAGATCAAGTCTGCAATGACTGACACTGGGGCTAAAAGAGAAGTACTTACATTACAGATGTTCTCATCCCACCTGGAGTAGAACTATTCTAATTGATGTTAGACCAATTCCTCTTGCTTCAACTTTTCTTGGATTTTTCTGTATGAAGGCTGCTGTGTGTTGAATGTTTTTGATGAGCTGGTGTTCTTCAACAGACTGGTAGGAGAAAGGGATGGTGTAGGTTTCTTTCTGGATCCCTAAGTAAGGCCCAACAATTATATTATAAGAAGAGGAATATACATAGCAAATAAATCTTGCATCCCTTCAGATGCTGGGAACCTTGCTTTTGTGCTGCATCCGATGAACCCCAGATGGCACGCTGCACAGATCCCATCTGTGGAGAAGGTCTCCCATACCATGGCATCTTTTATTTTGTGCAACAAGCAGAATCATACCTTCTGACAGGTTAGAATGTTCTCTCCATGATAACATCCATCAGTGTGCAGCACATTCCATCAGATTTCTATAGCAGCTACTCATGCCAACATACAAGCTTCTCATGTTCTAAGTACAAGGTCCTATAGAGCAGACATGGTCTGCTCAATATCACTAGGTTCTCAATTACAGAGAATAGAGCAGACAAACAGGGCGTGGCACATCAACCAGGGACAGCACTGCAGTTTGTGCAGCAGTTCATGCAAGAAGGGTGTGCAAGGAGAGTGCAGTTCCCCTACCAACTCAAGAGATGAGCCTGATTAGTGGTCTTCACCTTCCCAGAAGAAACCTAGCTATGGTTTCCACTCTTGAGAAAGCAGTTGCCAGAAGGCCTGTGGCAACCCAGACAGAGCTCCCTTGTAAACATGCAGCTGCCTGGGTCTCTGGTTGCAGTGTGTCATAGCCTAGCACTGGTATCAGAGGGCAGAAGAGAGAATACCTGTGTGAGGTGTGACCAGGTGGATGATCTACTCGGCCTGGTGGGAAGTAGAAAGGTTAAGGATTATCAGAGAGTGTGAGAGGGAGATAGACTGGTGGATCCACTCTCTGTCATCTTTGAGACAAATGGACACATCTCAAGAAGCAGAGGATCCCATACCTTCTCACCACCAGGCAGAAGGAGGGGACTTCAAATACAAGGGGTAATGGAAGCAGGTCCCTGCTCAGGGCATCAGGCGAATCCCCTCCCAGCCTCCCTTGCATTCCCAGGTGCCCTTACACAACAGGTATGAGGCTCTGGAACTTGAGGGCCAGGCAAATGATGATGTAGATGAAGGTCTAGGACAAGTCAGTCAACCCTCACGCATTACACCTGCCTCTGTGATGAAAGAAAGAAGGGTAATTGTCATAGGTGACTCCCTTCTGAGGAGAACAGAGGGTCCAATATGCCGGCCAGACCCATCCCACAGGGAAGTCTGCTGCCTCTGTGGGGCCTGAGACATTATGAGGAAACTCTCTGGTCTGGTATGGCCCTCTGATTATTACCCACTGTTGGTTGCTCAGGCTGGCAGTGATGAGTTGAA
The DNA here is from genome assembly GCF_000695815.1 of Acanthisitta chloris. Lineage (NCBI taxonomy): Eukaryota > Metazoa > Chordata > Aves > Passeriformes > Acanthisittidae > Acanthisitta > Acanthisitta chloris. The sequence continues at coordinate 1,969 of NW_008678702.1, forward strand.
GAGAGTAATCCAAGGGCAATCAAAAAGGACTTTAGTGCATTGGGGAGGTTGATTGAAGGGACAAGTATGCAGGTGATGTTTTCCTCAATCCCTTTGGTAGCAGGGAAGAGCACTGAAAGGAACAGGAGAACCTACTTGATTAACACATGGGTCAGAGGCTGGTGCCCTCAGTGAAATTTTGGCTTTTTTGGTCATGGGGTGGTTTACATGACACCAGGCCTGCAGGAAACAGACAGGGTTCACCTGTCTCAAAAGGGAATAAGGATTCTAGTCCATGAGTTGGTGGGGCTGATTGAGAGGACATTAAACTAGGTTTGAAGGGGGAAGGGGATAAAACCTGGCTCACAAGAGAGGAGCCTAGTGTTGGAGGTGAAATCAATAACCCAACTGAAGTGCATCTACACAAATGCACACAGTATGGGTAACAAACAGGAGGAGCTGGAAGCCACTGTAAAGCAGGAAAGCTCTGATGTAGTCGTCATCACGAAAACATTGTGGGATGACTCTCATGACTGGAGTGCTGCAATGGATGGTTATAAGCTTTTCAGAAGGGACAGGCAAGGAAGGAGAGGCAGTGGGGTGGCTCTGTACATTAGGGAGTGTTTTGATTGTAGGGAGCTCTGTGATGGTGATGATTAAGTTGAGTACTTATGGGTAAGAATCAGGGGGAAGGCCAACAAGGCAGACATCCTGGTGGGAGTCTGTTATACACCACCCAACCAGGATGAAGAAGTGGACAAAACGTTCTACAAGCTTCTAGCAGATGTCTCATGATTGCTAGCCCTTATTCTTGTCATATGTCTACTGGAAATTCAACACAGCAGAGAGGAGGCAGTTTCGGAGGTTCCTGGAGTGTGTGGAAGAGAACTTCCTGACACAGCTGGTAAGTGAGTCTTCCAGGGCCAGCACCCTGCTAGACCTGCTGTTTATGAACAGAGAAGGACTTGTGGGAGATGTGGTGGTCAGAGGCCAATTTGGACACAGTGATCATGATATAATAGAGTTTTCAATTCACAGTGAAGTAAGGAGGGGGGTCAGTGAAACTGCTAACTTGGACTTCTGGAGGGCAGAATTTGGCCTGTTCAGGACACCGGTTGAAAGAATCCCTTGGGAAACAGTGTTGAAGGGCAAAGGGGTCCAGGAAGGCTGGGCATTCTTCAAGAAGGAAATCTTAAAAGTGCAGGAACAGGCCATCCAATGCACTGTAAGATGAGCCAGTGGGGAAGAAGACTGTTCTGGCTGAACAGTGAACGTTGACTGGGACTCAGGGAAAAAAAAGAGTTTACCACCTGTGGAAGAAGGGGCAGGCAACTCAGGAAGAGTACAAGGATCTTGTTGGGTCATAAAGAGAGAGGCTGGATGGGATCCACCCAAGGGTGTTGAGAGAGCTCTATGTCTTTTATCATCAGTCCTGGCTAAACAGGGAAGTCCCAGTTGACTGGAGGTTAGCAAATGTGACACCCATCTACAAGAAGGACTGCAAGGAGGATCCAGGGAACTACAGGCCTGTCAGCCTGACCTTGGTGCCAGGGAAGGTAATGGAGCAGATTATCTTAGATGCAATCACGCAGTGTGTGCAGGACAACCAGGGAATCAGGCCCAGCCAGCATGGGTTCATGAAAGGCAGGTCCTTCTTGACAAACTGATCTCCTTTTATGACCAGGAGACAACCCCTAATGGATGAGAGGAAGGCTATGGATATTGTCTACCTAGACATCAGTAAAGCCTTGGACACTGTCTCCCACAGCAGGAAACCCATGGCTTAGACAGGTGTACTCTTTGCTGGGTAAAAAAAATGGATGGCCAAACCGAGAGAGTTGTGGAGAATGGAGTTAAATCCAGTTAGCAGCTAATGTTCCCCAGGGCTCACTTTTGGGGACAGTCCTGTTTAAAATCTTTTTCGATGATCTGGATGAGGGGGTTGAGTTGCACCCTTGGTAAGTGTGCAGATGACACCAAGCTGGACAGTAGTATTTATCTGCTGGAGTGCAGGAAGGTTCTACAGAGGGATCTGAACAGGCTGGATCAATGGTCCAAGGTCAATTGTATGAGGTTCAATAAGGTGAAGTGCTGGGTCCTGCACTTGGGTCACAACAACCCCATGCAACACTACAGGTTTGGGGAAGAGTGGTTGGAAAGCTGTTCAGCAGAGAAGGACCTGGGGGTACTGGTCGACAGCCAGCTGAACATATGCCAGCAGCTTGCCCAGGTGGCCAAGAAGGCAAATGGCATCTTGGCTTGTATCAGAAATAGTGTGGGCAGCAGGACCATGGAAGTGTTTGTCCCCCTCTATTCAGCACTGGTGAGGCCACATGCATAAAGAACCATGTTCGGTTTTGAGCCCCTTACTACAAGGACATTGAGGTGTTAGAGGGCATGCAGAGGAGGGCAACGAAGCTGGTGAAGGGGCTGGAACATAAGTCCTATCAGGAGCAGCTGAGGGGACTGGAGTTGTTTAGCCTGGAGAAAATAAGGCTGAGTGGAAACTTTATTGCCCTCTACAACTACCTGAAAGGAGGTTGTGGCAACATGGGGGTCAACTTAATCTCCCAGGCAACTAGCAATAGGGCAAGGGGGAAAAAAATTCTTCAGTAAAAAAGTGGTTAAGCATTGGAACAGGCTTCCTGGAGAAGTGGTGGAGTCACCATCCCTGGAAGTGTTCAGAAAAGGAGTAGGTGTGGCACTTCATGATATTGTTTAGTGGGCATGGTGGTGTTTGGTCAAAGGTTGGATTTGATGATCTTGGGGGTCTCTTCCAACCTTAATAATGCTATGATTCAAGACTCCAAATGCAGTTGGTTCCATTTCAGTACTTCTCATTTCTTCAAAAATAAAGTAAAAAAGAGGACCCAGGTAACTACAGGGTGATTGCCTTACTTCAGTGCCTGGGAAATTAATGGAACAACTCCTACTAGAATCCAAATGAAGCAGGTGATGGGGAAAAGCCAGCAAGGAAGACATGGAGAGACTGGAGTATGTCCAAAGGCAGGCCATGAAGAGGATCAAAGGGCTAGAGAATCTGCCCTATGAGGAATGACTGAAGGAGTCGGATCTTTTCTCCCTGGAGAAAAGAAGGCTCAGGAGGGACCTCATCACAATTTTCCAGTACTTAAAGGGCACCTACAAAGAGGGTGGAGGCCACATGGAGAAGACAAGTGATGAGTTCAAGTTGTACCAGAAGTTTCATCTCAATTTAGGAAAAAAATTTTTTACTGTGAGAACAATCACTCACTGAAGCAACCTTCCCAGGGATGTGGTAGAGTCTTCCATCCCTGGATGTTTTCAAGATATGATTGGACAGGGCATTAGATAATCTCATCCAGACTCCCTTTCCCATGACAAGTTGAATCAGATGATCTTTCGAGGTCCCTTCCAACCTGGGCTGCTCTAGAATTCTATGAAACATTCTACTCATCTCACAGTGTTCAGAAAGTGGAAATCAAACTCATTTAAAGTTAAAAAACATAAAAGGGACAATAAAATAGGAAGAAAATGAATATTTGGTAGACTGAGGAAAATTGTGAGGAATGAATAAGTGTAGAGAGGCTTTAAAACATGACAGTCTTTAAACCTGTGTGAAGCAAAAGGCTTCTAACATGGTTAGAGAGGTCAGTTCAGGAAGACAGTTATTATAGAGAAGCTCAATTTTCTCTGTATTAGTCATCTGCAAATAGTTGCAAATTTTCTTAAAACTCATTGCATGTCTTTACTGAAATTATTGTGATGAAGAAGAGAGGTCTAGCTAACCATTTTAAGTAGGGACAAGCAGTGAAATGGAGAGGTAACTATTTCTGTTGAGGACCGAATGTAAACTTAGAGGTGAATTGTTTGCATATCACTGACAACTCTAGGAGCTATCTAGTTCCAGTAGAACTTCAGTAAAATACAAAAACTTAAATCAAGTTTTTCATGGTGGTTGGTTTTGATCAAATTGTCTTTACCTATTTATTACTATTACTGCACTAACCAGTTAAAAAAATGAGGCAACTCTGTGCTGGGATAGCAGAGCTAATTTGCACTCCAGACATTTAAAAATGTTTTGTTTTCAGCTATGTAAGCATGCATCCCATAGGAATGGAGTACATATGCTGAACTAAAGCTCTATATGGCAATTATTTATTATCAAATATGCATTCCATTGGTGTGAAATCTATGCTTATCTTTTACAAAAAGGTCTTTGGGTCACTCATTTGTGTTCATATCCTAAATCTGTATTGGAGCACAGTGCCTATGTTGAATTTTATAACAAAATAGGACCTACTTCCTTCTCCTGAAGTAAACATTTACTCCTTTTTCTGATATAACTTCTGCGGTTGCCTTAGCATTACTATTAAAAATATCTTGATGTTGCTTAAATATGCTTTAATAAAAATGCTCAGGTGGGCAATTAAGTTTCTGCATTATGAAGGCAGTAGGTTCTACAACTAATTATAGTTTTTTAACTTCATGGTGTTTTGATCTATTCTGTTAAATCTCCCTCTCTAATGTTAGCTGAAGTAAATAATATTGGAGTTTCAATATGGGAAACAAATCATTCATCTGAGGGTCTTTTTTGTTTACATTGGCACAGAGTGAACATAGTTCAAGTCCCAAGAGACAACACCTTTCTCATTCAGTCTTTGACTGTACAAGAGCATCACCAACTGCATCACCACCAATGCAACCATGGGAAATGGCACTGAACAGGCACCCTCCTTTGGCTCAGTCCAACCAACATCACTTCCTGGGGGAACACTGCAGCACACCTGCACAAAATAGGAGGAGGTGAGCGAGCTACTTAGGTTAGAGACCAGTTTCTTATTCTCTGTTTTGTCAACTCAGGAGATGACTATTTCAGGCATCACTGCATAGTATTTATTATATATAATAAATGCACTAATACTTCTTTTGACTTTTTTTAAAATTCTAAGTGCAACAGAAAACTCTGTATTGAAAGTAATTCAAGTTCTTGCATCTTCCAATATTTTTTAAGAATAGAGAGAAATTGGAGAAGAGAATGCTTATTAACATTTTTTGTTATGAGCTGGACTCTCATTCCATACTGGAGAAATAAGCATTTTAAAAAATGGCAGGAGGGAATTGTGGTGGGCTGACCCTGACTAGGTGCCAGGTGCCCAACAAGCTGCTCTTTCACTTCACCTTCTCAATAGGACAGGAGGAGAAAAATGTCTAAAAGCTTGTGGGCAAAGATAAAGACAGGGAGGTTACTCACCAGTTGTTGTCATGGGCAAAACAGACTCAACTTGGTGAAATTAATTTAATTTATTGCCAACTAATAATAGAGTAGGATAGTGAGAAATAACACAAAAATAAATATATCTTCCCCCTGTTTCCCTTCTTCCCAAGCTCAACTTGTACCTCCTTCCCCCCAATTGGCACAGGGGGATGGGGAATGGGGATTGCAATCTGTTCATAGCACTTTGTCTGCTGCTCCTT
>NW_008678702.1:7664-7931 GCF_000695815.1 Acanthisitta chloris
CCACAGGAGACTTCATGAACTTCTCCAACATGGGTGCTCCCCATGGGCTTTGGCCCTTCAAGAACTGCTTCAGTATGGGTCCTTTCCACAACCTGCATCACCATGGTCTTCACCATGGGCTGCAGCTCCCCATGGGCTTTGGCCCTTCAAGAACTGCTTCAGTATGGGTCCTTTCCACAACCTGCATCACCATGGTCTTCACCATGGGCTGCAGGGGAATTTCAGCTCTTACACCTGGAGCACCTCCTCTCCCTCCTTCCCCAGCCT
>NW_008678702.1:7941-8304 GCF_000695815.1 Acanthisitta chloris
CTGGCGCACCTCCTCTCCCTCCTTCACCAGCCTTGGTGTCTGCAGAGTTGTTTCTTTCATCTTTTCTCGCTCTTCTCTCCCAGCTGCTGTTGTGAGAATTCTTTTTACCCTTTATAAAATACATTTTCAATGTTGCTGATTGTCTCAGCTTTGGCCAGCCTTGGAGTTGGCTAGAACTGGCTCTGATATGGAGGCAGCTTCTGACAACTTTTCACAGAACCCACCCCTATAGCCCCTTTGCTACCAAAACCTTGCCACGTAAACCCAATACAGGAATAAACCCCTATTTATTGCCAGGGTGATATTAAAAGCAATAATTTCCATATGTAGTGTCATATCTTGTGCTGGTTTGAAAAGCAAACC
>NW_008678703.1:0-402 GCF_000695815.1 Acanthisitta chloris
ACAGCTCCTCTGCTAGCCAGGCCCCAAAAGGAGGGTTCACAGTTTCCTTTGGGAATCCACCTACTCTGGTCTGGGTATCCTCCACAGGCTGCAGGTGGATCTCTGCACCACGTTAACCTCCATGGGCTACAAGGGACAAGCCTGCTTCACCACTGCCTTCACCACAGGCCACAGGGGATCCTCAGCTCTGGCACCTGGAGTACCTCCTCCCCCTCCTTCTCCACTGACCTTGGTGTCTGTATAGTTGTTCCTCTTACATATTCTCACTCCTCTCTTCTCTGGACCCAATTACTTCTGCCCAATAACCTTTTCTTATTTTCTTAAATATATTATCACAGAGGTGTTACTGGCATCACTGATTGACAAGGCCATGTCACAGTGGTGGGTCTGTCCTGGGGCCGC
>NW_008678703.1:593-8457 GCF_000695815.1 Acanthisitta chloris
GGCGCTGCCAGATATGGGGAAGCTTCTAGCAGCTTCTCTCAGAAGCCACCCCTGTAGCCCCCCCACTGCCGAAACCTGGCCATGCAAAACCACTACAAGAAGAAACAGCCTTCAGAAGGAAACACAAACACTTCCTCTGCTATGTTGCACCGCACAATGATGTCATCAATGTATTACAGGTGTTGAGGGGCTGCACCCTGTTCCAGTGCAGTCTGCATCAGTCCATGGCTGTGCTTCCATCCCTGGAGCAGTCAGTTCCAGGTGTACTGGGCACCCAGCTATCACACGAAAGCAAACTGTGGCCTGCACTCTGCCGCCAAAGGTATTGTGGAAAATGCATTGGCCATATCAGTTGAGGCATACCATTTGGCTTTCTTTGACTGCAGTTCATATTGAATTTCTAGCATGTCCGCTATGGCAACACGAAACAACAGCATGACTTTGTATGGAATTATTAATGGGTGAGCGACTCCTGCTGATCACTCCTTGTTTCTTCAGTCGATGGCAAATAAACTCATGGATGGGAACCGGGGAGTCTTGGCTGATGCAATATTGCTGCCATGCACCATCATTTTAGCAATGAACGCTTGCTGTTCTCTGACCCACAGCAAGCCCACAATGGAGGGATTCTGTAACAGGATGGACAAGGTATACACCTGTTTAATCTTCTCTGTACCCACGGCAGCTATACCGAAGACCCACCAGTTCCCTTTTGAGTCTTCAAAGTACCCACTCCTGAGGTAGTCTATGCCAAGGATGCACAGAGAATCCAGGCTGGTGACGATAGGATGCTTCTGCCATTTGTCCCCTGTTAGACTCACCCCAGCCTCCAATACAGACAACTTTTCGGATCCTCCTGTCACTCCACAAATTCAGATGCATTCTGTCCCCTTGTACCCTGATGGCGTTAGGCTATGCTGTGCACGGATGTCCACCAGAGCCTTATACTCCCGTGGGTCTGATGTGCCAGGCCTTTGAATCCATACAGGCAAATAAACCCAATTGTCCCTTTCCTCCACCTGGCTGGAGGCAGAACCCTTCTACTCCTGGTTGGAGTATTCATTAGCTGATTCCTGTAATGGCAAACCAAAAGTCCCTTAATTAGGATCAGGAGGAGTTTCAGCCCTTCTGCTCTGCCTGCTCAATAGCAACTGGAGCAGCAATCTTCCTGGATGGAGCTTTTTTGGCTGTTGTTTTTCATCACAAGCCACTTACCTGATCTTATAGGTTTGAGGTAAGTGTGCCATCCCACTTCCTCATGTCCTCCCTGTTGTCACGCAAATAGAGCCACAGAGTGGCATGAGGCGCACGCCCACAGTACCATTTGCCTTGAGAAGAGAAAGGCAAACCAGTCTAGCCACAGTTGGTGCCTCGATGTCTGTCCAATCCACTATCACTAGGGTATTGGCATATGATGTTGGTGTACTCCATACAAACTTCCTCCACATGGACCACGTGCACTGGACTTCATCTGGGTCTTTGGATCCCTGGTCATTGTCCAGGTTGTTGTAGATTACCTCCACTGCTGCTTATTCCCTCAGGTACTAGATACTTCCCTCAGTGGTTGTCCACTTACCTCAGTAGTTTACAAGACCTTCCTTGAGGGGATACCTCATCTTCACACTCAGTGGGAGCTTCCTCCAGAGGCTGTAGATCGTTGCCCCTCTTCTGATCCCTTTGTCGATACCTTGGTCCCTAGCAAAGGATCAGAGCTGTGGAACTTCCTTGCCCTCTAATTCCTGACTGTTTGCCCCAGTATCCCATCATTGGAGCAACAAGGTGATAATTTGCTCACCCAGATGATGGCCAAAATCTTTCTGCATATCTCGCAGCTCACTCGGAGATAGGGACTGGGTGGTTTCTGACATGTTTATGATTTCTGTCTCTTTCTCGTCCTGTTCTTGTGACTGCTCTGCTCAGTACAGGCTGCCTCTTCTGATTCTTCTTCTCCTGCTCCCTCTTAGGAGAAGTATCTTCCTCCCTCATTAACCAAGGTGATTTCCCTTTCCATCATTTCTTCTTGATTATAGGAGCAACAGCCGAGTGTTGGGCCTCAGGTTTAGCCACAGTGTCCATTTGTATGCCTTTAGATCCAGAGATCCTCTCACTCCTTGCGGGCGCTGAACAGTGGCTCAGTAGGCATAGGCTAGGACCCAGGCCAGTGTGAGAAGTTGTGTCTCTTTGGCATTGCTGGGGCATAATTTTTTCACATTTTGTTATTTCATCAATATTCCACGTTTCTTTATACCATCAGAGCTGAAAACCACTCTGGATATGTGGAGGAATGGCTTAGGGCTAAGGGCCACATAAGTATGGTTCAGTCTGCAGAGCAAAGGACTCTGGGAGAGTCAAAGCAAGAGCTGCTAGCAGCTTGTTGACAAGAATAGCCAGAAAATAGCTGACAGTGCAATAAGGGCCACATAAGTGTGGTTCAGTCTGCAGAGCAAAGGACTCTGGGAGAGTCAAAGCAAGAGCTGCTAGCAGCTTGTTGACAAGAATAGCCAGAAAATAGCTGACAGTGCAAGGACACAGGCCTGGGAATGCACCTGGGGATGTAGCAAAAACAAGGCTCTGGAAGTCGTAACTCACAAGCATAAGACAGGGAGTAGCTCAGCTTGGCAGAAAGCAGAATAAGTTATCCTTGAGGATGGGACAAAACAAGCTCGGGACAAACAGCTAAGAATACATCAAAGCCTGGCAAAGCAAGTGAATCCTTACAGCTGTAACCGCAAGTAGGAAGAAGACTTAAATGATATCTTTAGAGCTTAGCCAACTATATATGATCAATAGCTATATGCTTGCCATGCATTATATAGCCATGTCAGCAACTTCATGCGAATAACAGGATGAAGGGACAAGGGAGTAAAAGCAGCTGCACAAGATCTAAGAAGCTGCAAGGGAAGTAGCTTAAGTAGGAAGAGTACCTAAATGATATCTTTAGAGCTTAGCCAACTATATATGATTAATAGCTATATGCTTGCCATGCATTATATAGCCATGTCAGCAACTTCATACGAATAACAGGATGAAGGGACAAGGGAGTAAAAGCAGCTGCACAAGATCTAAGAAGCTGCAAGGGAAGTAGCTGACCATTAATCACGCTAACTAATAATAAGCTTGTTTTTGCACCATGTATGACGCTGATTATTAACAGTATAAATAATGGACGATCGCTCTCAATAAACGAGATCTGCTTCAAAACTCACGATGAGTCGTGCATTTCTCCCGCCGATCTGCAACATGGATACACGCCCATATTCCCCCACACACCTTGCCATCCACGACCAGATTGTGTCAGGGCACATCCCTGTGTCATGTTTCTAAATAGCCAGTTAACTTAGTTTTTTCCTGAAAAGCTGGAAACAGATTCTGACTGCACTGATTTTGGCTGGAATAGAGTTAATTTTCTTCATAGTAGCTTGTATTAGGCTGTTTTGGATTTGTGCTGGAAGAGTGTTTGATAATTCAGGGATGTTTTAGCTACTGCTGAGCAGTGCTTAGAGTCACAGCCTTTTCTGCTTCTCACACTGCCTTGCCAGAAAGTAGGCTGGATGTGCTGCAGGGATTTTCGCTGTGAGAAGAGACATGGGGCTGCCCTGTGCTGGACGCAGCTGGTTCCAGCCAGCTTGCCAACAGACCCGCTGCACGCCAAAGCTGAACCAATCAGTGAAGATGGTGACGCTTCTGTGAAAACAGTCAGAAAGAGTAAAACACCACGTGGCAGTGTGAGAGTAGTGAGGGAAAAAAAAGGTGAGAAACAGCACTGCAAATACCAAGGTCAGTGAAGAAAGAGGGGGAGGAGGTGCTCCAGGCACCAGAGAAGATATTCCCCTGCAGCCCGTGGAAGAGACCACAGTGGAAGAGATATACCCCTGCAGTGCATGGAGAAGACCATACCAGAGGTAGATATTTCTTCACAGGTACTGCGGCCTGTGGAGGAGCCCATACAGGATCAGGTTCTCCTGGCAGGAACTGCAGCCCATAGAGAATCCATGTTGGAGTAAATTTTTTTTTCCTGAAGGCCTGCAGCTGGTGGAGAGGACCCATGCTGGAGCAGGGGAAAAGTGTGAAGAGGAAGAAGCAGTGGAGAGGAACACTTATGAACCACCTGCTCCCCATCCCCCCTGCACTGCTCTGTGGGGCAGGGGTGAGGGAAGAAGGAGAGGTAGAAGACCTGGGAACGAAGGAGTGAAGTTGAGTCTGGGAAAAGGGGGGGGAGAGGGGGTGGGAAGGTGATGTTTTCATTTTTGTGTTCATTCCATCTATTTTAATTGGCAATAAATGTAATTAATTTTCCCCAAGATGAGTCTGTTTTGCCAGTGACAGTGATTAGTAATTGTCTTTGTCTGGACCCATGAGCTTTTTCATCTTGTTTTCACCCCCAGTCCTGTTGAGAAGGGGTAGTGAGAGAATGTCTGGGTGGGCATCTGTCAGCCAGCCATGGTCAACCTACCACATGGGGCTATGCTTCCATCCTTGTGGCAGACAGTTCCAGGTGTATTGTACTCCTGAGCCAGTATAGGCAAGCGATCATTTACACTCAGGTGTCAGGGGAATTGAGAAAATCTATGTTAGCTATGTCAATGGTCTCATTTCTGGATGCACATATCCAGAAGGTCCTCTTTCTGTAGAATCACAGAATCAACCTGGTTGGAAGAGACCTCAAAGATCATCGACTCCAACCCTACCATCATCACTAGACCATAGCACTAAGTGCCACATCTAGTCTCATCTTGAAAACCTCCAGAGATGGTGAATCCACCACCTCCCTGGGCAGCCCATTCCAATGTTTGATTACTCTTTCCGTAAAAAATTGCTTCCTAATATCCAACCTAAACTTCCCCTGGCAGAGCTTGAGTCTGTGCCCTCTTGTCCTACTGCTAGTTGCCTGGGAGAAGAGACCAACCCCCACCTGACTACAACCTCCTTTCAGGTAGTTGTAGAGGGCGATAAGGTCTCCCCTGAGTCTCCTCTTCTCCAGGCTAAATCACATCCTCTCAGCCCAGCAAGCAGTTTACGTCATAGATTAGTTTCACCACAAGATCTGATTGCACTATCCACACTTAAAATCAGCCCTTAAGTTTCTGTGGTGGGTTGAACTTGGCTGGCCACCAGATGCCCACCAAGCCACCCCGTCACTCCCTCTCCTCAGCAAGATGGGGAGAAAATAAGATGAAAAACTGGTGAGTTGAGATAAAAGTGGTTTAATGAAAGAAAGCAATGGTCGCACCCAGAAACAAAGCAAAAAAACCCAAACCAAACTGATACCGAGAAGTAGACTGAAAGCAGGAATTGAACAGTTAAAGCTGAAAGCATAAAGAATAACTTTACTAATAGCACTATTACTGCTTAATTAGCAAAACAGCAAGGATCACATAGTATAGATAAGGAGTTTCACTAACGGTGTTGTTTTGGCTTGGTTGGCGAAAAGATGCACCTTATCTAGGCAGTAGAACTAATTAGACTCAAAACCTTGGCAGTAAGGGGGAAACTAAGACCATGTGGGGTGTGGAATGAAGAAACAAAATGTACAAGATAGAGGCAAGGTCAGCAAGGCATGCAAAACTGTACAAAGGGGTAAACGGTTGCATAATAAGAGTGTCCAAAGGGTACTGAGGAAGAGGAGGTGCTCCATCTTCGGAACCACCGAACGACCACCAGGACCATGGGACTGATGCCAGGAGGGAGGAGATGGAGGAGGAGTATATGATAATGATTTCCGAGAACTAATTATAATAATAACCACCCATTCCTGGAAATAATGAATATGTATGAGCATTTAATGTATATAAACTGTGAAGCTTTTGTCCCTGGTTGCACAAGTTTGGTGGAGCAATCCCCCTTGTGCCCAGCGCTGCATAAACAAATACCTGCTACTCAGAGATACAAGTCTGTGAGTAGTTCTTTTCCAGCTGTTTCTCAACATCAAAACTAAAAGGATTTATTCTCTACTTCCCATCAGCTGGACATGTGCAGCCACTTCCTGGGAAGTAGGGCCTCAGTATGCTTCAGAAGATAAATACCTTCATAAAAAAATGCTTCCTCCCTCCTCCAACTCTGCCTCTCATACCCACAGCTGGCCTTTGCAACTTAATTCTAAAAGTGGTCAGCATGCAAATACACACCCCCACAGCAGTGTGGTGCATTTTTCATCATTTCCTTGTAGGCATGCGGTGAGTTGATCCCAGCCAGCAGCAAAGCATCTACCAGCTGCTCACTCACTTCCTCTCCCCCCGATAGATGGTAAAGAGAATTGGAAGAGCAAAACTGAGAAAAAAAACCTTGTTGGTCAATGTAAAGATAGTTTAATACATGAAGGAAAAAAAAACCAAACACAGATTGCAAAGGCAATCACTTACCACTTCCTATGGGTAGATTGGCAGACTGATGCACCAAGCAATGGCTACCTTGCAAAGACTCTCCCACCCACCCCTTTTTTTATTGCTCAACATGACATTATATGGTGTGGAATTTCCCTTTGGTCAATTTGGGTCAGCTGTCCCAGCTGTGTCTCTTCCCAACCTCTTGTCCAGCCCCAGCCTACTTGCTGGGAGGGGGGCAGTGTGAGAAAGAGAGAAGGCCTTGATGCAGTGCAAGCATTGTTAAGCAATAGCCAAAACATTTGGGTGTTATCAACACTTTTGGTCATGCATATATAGCACAGCACCATAAGGACTGATATGAAGAAAATTAACTCCAGCCCAGCCAGACTCAGTACAAGGCATTAAAAGCCTTTTCCCAGTCAGGTTGTCAATTCTTTCAGGCTCTTGATGTGCTCTGGTTGTGACCCAAGTGCAGGGCCCGGCACTTCGCCTCAATGAATCTCATACTATTAGCCTCGTCCCATCTGGTGTCAGCATGCCCGGTCTCTCGAAGGCACGTCCCAGATCATAGAATCCAAAGCCCTGAACATGGCACAAGCCACATAGCCAGTCATTCACCCAATCTATTCATCTCCTTCTTCCTGGGTCCCAGTCTCCAACTGGAAGGAGAGAAGAGTACTACTCGTGCTCCCGATCCCTTCAACATCTTTCTGAGGGACATGAAGTCCTTTTGGATATTCCACAATCTCCTTGCTGCAGCCTCATTCAACCCTACATGAACGAGTAGGAGTGGATGATAGCCCTCTGGATTTAAGGCAGGACTGTCCCTCTGCCTGTGTCAGTGCATAATACCATGCATCAATCTCCCACTAGGATTCCCGGATAGTATGCTGCCTCGTGAGCATACTTGCCAACGTGGTAACCAGCTCAAAAAGCTTATCAAGCTGGGCACACTTGCACCCATGAGACTCACCTCTGCCTTAAGGCCACAGGAGGACTTCCAGATTCTGGAGTTGTCTGCAGCTGAGGGTCTGGGTAGCTCTTTTGGTCTTCTGTGTGCAAACCTTTTACCTGGGGAGGCTGTATTCATGCTAAGGAAATGTTCTTAACAGCTTTGAGTTAAACATTCCAACAGTTATGGACCTTATGAACGCCTTAATTTATACAATTTAAACATTAAACTCATACAAAGAAGTTGATTCCTAAAGACATTAAATTTTTAAAAAAGCATTCAAGACTTTTCTAACCAATGTGGATCATCAGCAGGTTCAGTGAAAACACCAGATTTCTTCCTAGTATGACATCTATAATACCAAAAGCATCCTATGAGAATTCATGCAGCATAAAATCAGTACAATTGGTACATAGCATTGCTTGATACAATGTTTTACACGAACAAAATGAAACTTTAACATTAACTGCTATAAAAACAACATTTCCAACTCCTACAAAGCAACAGTAAAAAGCCATCCTGACACATGTTGAAAAAACACACACTAACAGGTCGGTATCACTGGAAGAGAGTATGTTTTATACAAATG
>NW_008678703.1:8514-9022 GCF_000695815.1 Acanthisitta chloris
ATGCAGGAGTCTGTCTCCTGTTTTCTGAACGGGATTTTGAGATGTATATTACTTATTAATACTGGATAAAACCAACAGCAGAACATTTAAATACTTTTCAAATTAAGATTAAAGGGGCTTCTATTCCACAAAATGTAACATTAAAATACCATGTTTATAATATTGTAAAAATTTTTGGTCTGTAGATTTCAAATGCAATGCTTAATAACTTTTATTTTGTATTTAAAACCCCCCAAACAACACACCACAAAAACTTCAGTGGCAACATTCCTTTTCAAAGAGGTTCCTTTGGATTTTCAAGCTCTCTCTCTTCACCTGATGTTCTAGAAAAATAATAAAGAAACATTAATATCCATATAAATAATTTTAGACATAAGACTTATTTTAAAATTCATTGACTTGGAATAAGACTAGAAACTCAGTGTGTTGATGCATATTCAGTGGCAGATGAAGTTTGGAAGACTGAAGCAGCTAGTGGTGCCAGCTCCTTTCCTTGAGAGGACTGCTG
>NW_008678704.1:0-10229 GCF_000695815.1 Acanthisitta chloris
GTGTATTGCAGAAACTTTTTGTATGACTAGATATTGATGCAGCGCTGTTGAAGTACATGGGGATTTTAGTACTTCCCTGTGCACTTGTACAACTGGGAAATTAGTTACGAACATGCAAATTCAGAAGCCTTTCAAATCTATCTCTTGCTGTAACAACTTACAGTACAGAAGTTATAAGTTTATCACCATCTTTAGAATCACTTGAATTTGTTATGGTGCTATCAGTATATAGGAAACTGTTTATAAATATATGGCTACATAAATTCTAGCCAGTATTATTACCTACAGCTGGGGATTTTGGATGTAATTGTGTATAACTGCTTTTGCAATGTATTTAATCTGATAAAACCTCACCAGTAAAAAAAACAAAAACAAACAATCAAACCAAAGCCACTCAGTTATTTTTCTAAATCACATGTCACAACATCTTCACTACAAAATGTCTTTCCCTCAGGAGTGATGTGACTGTGTCTGGACCGTGTTAGCCTCACCTAAAAGACTACAATGCAGAGGGATATGGTCTTTGGGTCAGAGGTTTGTTCCACTTCCGTGAAGCTTAAGAGACAGTTAATTTATATCAAGATTATATTGGATAAAATAACCCTGATACTGTTCAAAGTTGAACTAAAATTCGGATTTGGCATAGATATTTCTTAGTCCTGGTGAGTTCATGGTAGTTTATTTTGGCTTTTGTGAAGATAACATTACTGTGAAGTAATTTTTACAATTTCTTATGCTGGTAAATAATTGCAGTAAAGAAGTATCTTGTTGCATTATCCTCAGCAGCAATGAGACTGATGAATCACCCAGGCTCAGAGTCTCATTAAATATAGTTTCATTAAAAATAAAGAATTCAGATAGAATATATAATATTGAATTTGAATAAGATTTGGGGTTTTAAATTTTAACTTTATGAAATTATTTATTCTATTTTAAGCCTTCTGTCCTATTTTACCATCCAAGTATTTTTAGTTTCAGTGGTCCAGCTTTATTTACGGGCATATAAAATGAAATTGTAAGATGTTTTTACAAGCTTCTTCCTTTTACATTCAGTTTGAGTAGCTTTTATTTGTATGTTTTTGTTTTGTATGGATAAAGAGCATTACTTATGCTTTTGTGCAATAGGTTTGAAACATGCATTTATTAGGCATATGTTTAAATTGTAAATGTAGCATCTACTTACCATTGCATTTAAAAGGAATGTAGATGGCTTTTCTGACTTGTTCAAATGGGGTTTTATTTGGGGCTATTATTTGGGGGTGGGTGGGTGTGTTTTTTTATTTGTTCCTTTTTTTTTATTTTGAGAGTGGAATGTGGGATCTTAAAGTCGTGTAAGTACAAGAACTATTTGTCAGCAATATTTTAAAATAAATGATCTTGCAAGAAACCTTAATGTGAATTGTGGAAGCAATCGACAAGACTTGCAGCCTATCCGAAAATGTTTTGTGCCATTGTTAGGTCTGGTATATTTGTGTACCATCAAACCTGGGAATATTTATTTTTATTAGTTGTGCAATAGTATACACAACAGTACCACCTCAGGGGATATGGGACCATAAAAAATATCAGACTACAACTACGATGGTGCTATTTTTTTTCCAATAGGCTCTGAGCCTTTGAAAGCTTATCTGGCTCTTATTGTCTTTATAACAACATAGTTAGTCCTAGGAGATATATTGATATTTTTTTTTCCTACTGGATGACAAATATAACTTGCCTATTTTACAGCATTCTGCATCTTAGATTGAGCTAAATATAACAGGAGAAAGCCAACCAGTCTGTACATCAGTGAGATGAATCTTAATAAGTACTTAAAATGCATTTTGTACAGAAGGCTTTACTGAACAGAAAAATCAATTTTCTGAATTTCCTCAGGTAGTCACTTCAGTTTGGATGTTTCACTGGAAATGTTAATGCAGCCTACACTTCAGTTAGTCTGCCTAATTGAGCTAAATATAACAGGAGAAAGCCAACCAGTCTGTACATCAGTGAGATGAATCTTAATAAGTACTTAAAATGCATTTTGTACAGAAGGCTTTACTGAACAGAAAAATCAATTTTCTGAATTTCCTCAGGTAGTCACTTCAGTTTGGATGTTTCACTGGAAATGTTAATGCAGCCTACACTTCAGTTAGTCTGCCTAGCCTAAAGGTCCTGAGATCTGTCATTGAAGTAAAAGCTGCAGAGAACAACATTGAAGAACACGGAACAATGCTTCAGTCTCTGCTTTAATCAAAACTTGCAGTCAGGACAGAAACTTTCTAGGAACTTGGGTTTTGTGGCATGTCAACGGGTAGTGTTTTATTGTAAAGTTACAATGTATTTATATACAAATTAAAGGTATGGCCTTGCTATTTGATCCATGTTTGGTATACTTAGGGCCTTTTGAAGCCACAGTGACCTGACTATGTCCTGGTGGTAGGGTAGGAGCTAAATGTCCAATTCTATGAACACTTACATTGGTAACTTTACTAATAACCTGGACAGTTCCACAGAAACCAGTGGGATTGTTCATTCAAAGGGATAGGTATGGCTGAAGGAAGGAGCCCTGATTTTTGAATACTGATGTTCCATTAGTTCTGTTATTTTTATTTGAAACTGAAAGTATTGGTTTGATGGAGTCATGAATTCAAGCGACTTACCTGGACAAAAGGAAAGTTTGTTCTTTCCTTCTGCAACAACATTATTTTATGGTTAAGGGACAATAAGCCAGTGCAACCACTAAGCCTTTATCCTTATATGTGGCATAATGAAAATTCTGGAACTGTCACAGTGTAAAACCATACTTTTGGCTTAGCTTCATTTAAAAGTTTACAATTTTTTATGCTTTGTGTTGCTGTGTAATTTTTGTACTACTGGTGGCTAGTTTTGTCTGAATAAGCCTATGGGGATTACTGCTTAATGTTTTGATTTTATGATAGTGAAGCTTGTATCCAGTGTTTTGCCAATGAATATTATATGCTTGTTAATAAAAGCAGAGAAAATAACTGAAATACTGTCAGGCTGGAAGTTATTGTCCCATTTTCCCCCAACAACATATGGAGCTAGCAGCCATCATGGCTCTGAATAAATGCACTGTGACTGAAACAGTGGTGGTGTGGCATTGCATTGTCATAACCAGCTTTTACTCAAAATACAAGGGTGGCCTGAAGTACTCCTCCTCTGCACAGAATGGCAGTATGTCTGTGCCAAGTAACTGCCAGATAGGAGAAGCTGTTTCATTTCCTACGAAGAAGAAAGACACCATTGTCTTAGTGTCTTTACGTATCTGCATAGAAAGGTACTTATCTGACTTATCTGTGTAACTTTCAACCTTACCCTTACCCAGTCGTGATGCACAGGTACCAACTGCAGTATCCTAGAACACAGACATTCACTTATGCACATGCTGAACAGAACACGTGTGGAAACTCTTTTCAGGTTTCATTTTACTTGGGTGTGCTGCTGGGGGGAAAAAAGGTCTCTTAAGTGGCTTTGACTGGTGAACTGAGTATGTTTTGTCTTTGAAAAAATGGTCTGTTGTGGTATTTGGCAAGTGCTTGCCCACTGCATAAGTTGAAGAGCTTTTTTCCTTCGGGGTCTTTGAGATTTATTTTAACACCTGAACAGGTCAAAGGTATGGAGGAATTTTTAGGTAAAATTCATTGAAATACCTGGTTGAGAGAACACAATAAAGATGCAAAGCAAATGCTACAGTAGTTGAATTTCTTGCAGTAATTGCATGCTGTAGTGCAGATTCAGAGCTTGTGAACTGCTCTACCTACTGACAGGGCAGCACTTTTATTTGTGCTGTTGGCTTGTTAGGAGCTGCCAACAGCTCTGGGCTAGTTTGAAGTCAGGGCTTTATTCATACATCTATTTCTTATTTGTAATGATAGTACCAATGTATAATTGTCCCGAGGAAATTATGCATTTGCCACTTACTAGCTTCATTTAAATAAGAGCATGAGAGACTTAAAACAGAAAGGTCCCTTTACCTGTATATAGTCACTTAAAAGTAATAAAAACACTAATTCAGTAAGAGTTAGATTCTGCAAATCTTCGATGCTCTCATTATTAGTGGTTATAACACTGCCTTGAACTTTGTACTACTGGTTGCTTCCATTTGTCTGTGAAATAGCCAGTGATAGGCCTGGCTCAGCCTGCTTCCTTCTTGTGTTTTTAGTAACCACTACTGGAGTCTAGAGAAGATGTGCTTGAACATAAGGGTTCTATTTCATAGGGAGTGTGATAGATTTTCTGAGCTTCATAAATACTGGCATAGTTAGGAGATGACAGAAGTTTTCTTCTCCTGTGCAAGCAGAAGTACATAGTCATTTAGTGCTGTACAGAAGTGGTGGTCTCTTTAATTGGCACATATATCATGAAGAAATTGGTAAGGTTTGCAGAAGGAATGATTAGAGCATCACCATCAACATCTATTGTGAATGTGACCTTTGAAATGGTTGTTGCAAGAGTTGTTCTCTAAGTCAATGTTTTGTATTGTTTCATGTAAAATATATAAATTCAGACTGTTCTCTGGCTTTGATTTGAACAGAAAAAAATAACTAGGTGTTCTGTCTTTTATTGCCATTATTTTGTGTTACTTTGAAATTAGTACTTTAGACTGCCCAGACATTGTGAAAAGCTTAAACAACTGAAATACATGATGGGTCTGAACTAACTCCCCTACCTGCCTGAACATGCTGTTAATCTAATAAATAAAATACTAAAAGCTATTCCAGTTTGGCTGAAATTACCAAGCCTTAGAAAAAGAAATAGTGCCAATAGTCGTGTTAGCTAGCCACGAAAGCATAAACCTGCCCTGCAGCCAGTAGGAGCTAACTACATTTTTTCCCTAGGGGTAATTTAATGTGAGAAAGCTCTAACCAGTATTTCTTTTTCAATATAACCAATATTTTCTTAGTTCACTGATTGTGTATTCTGCTATAAAAATCAGTACTTCAAGTGGAATGTCTCTTTTTGTGCAATAACGTCCTTGGGCTTTCTTGGAGATTGGAGCAGTCAGGAAAAAGTCTATATTAATTGAATATGTGCACTTTTGATAGATAAATTCAGCTGTTTAAACCCTGATGTATACAGTCACTCAGGATTAAACTTACCTAAACTCAGTTAGAACTAATCCACTATCACATCTGAATAAGTGTCTGAATAGAGGTATACTGGAGTGCAACTCCCTATGCACGTCTAGTTCCTGTGTATCTTTCATTTCTAACATGAGCTTAATTTAGCTTTTTATTTTCCTGATTATTTTTTTTTTTCAAGATTCATTTTGATTAGTTTTTCTGTGAGAAATTGAAGCAGTGGCCTGGACTTAGTGTAGCAAAAGGTTTACAAGAGTGTCCTGAGAGATTCTCTTACTAAGAGTGAAACATAGGCCACATCTGTCTAAATATGTCTAGTCTTTTACATGTCAATATACTTTGACTTGTACTGTCACTGTTAGAGGTGTTTTATTGAAGGATTTGAATTGGACATGTTTGTGCTTTGTGTGTTGTGTGTAATGATTGTATGTTGATGTGTCCAAACATATACCATATCCATGAAGCAAGAACAGAACAAAAATCTGAGCAACTGGCTTCAATAGGAAGACTGACTGGGTGATTTCCATGAGGAGATGCTGCCCTTACAGCCTTGCCTCTTGTCTCCTGTCCTTATGTACCATGTAATTGTGTCTTCACACAACTGAGGGAAGGGAAACTTCATTCTCATGAAATATTTTAAGGCTCTTTTTTTGTTTATTTATTTTCTCCTTTTATGCAAAGCATACTGTGCCATGCTTGAATTTTGACTTCTTTCAAGAGATCACAAGGCCTTTGATTTGCAGCAAATAATGTTTCTGCTTCTGGTCTCTCTGGGTCTGCTAGTTCTCAGCAGGGTGCAGAGCAAAAGTTCTGGTTTTGTATATTTCATTATACAATGTATTCTCCAAATGCTTCTGTTTTCCCATTTAAGTAATGTCTTTATAACTGGCTGTGATGATTGTATTAGCATTACTTGGAGTATGGTTTTAAAATGTGTTTTGCTGATTTACCAGAGTGCCTGGAAGGAGACTCTGATAGTACAGTAGTGAACCTGGATGTCAAGTAATCTATATCCTTTGCACCTGCTTTCACGTTCTCTGGAAAAGATTCATTTCTGTGCTTCATATTGGTGTTACAGAGTACAGCTGCACCATCTGAGACTTGATGATTTCAACTGTTTTCCTCTGCTCAGCTTTGAGACTCTTTCTAGGTTTTATTGCAGCCAGTGGGCATTGCTTGAAAATGGTCACAATGCTGGTCTGAAACAAAGATAATGAGTAGTTATTTCCAGATCCTCAACCATTGGCACATCAACAGGTCTTGTCTGTCCTGACTCAAGAGAAAACAGGCTTCTCATTCTGGAGGAACACTCTCCTCTTGCCCTAGAAATAAGCCGTGCCAAATCTGTGTGCAGGGACTGCATCACCATTTCTCTCTTCAAGAACTTTTCAAGATTAGAGTATACTTGTCAGGCAGGGTTTATGTAGTTCTATGCTGGTTCACAGTCTCACGAAAACTTTGCTAGGTTTAGGCTGCACGTGTGAAAAGAGTTGCTAGCAAGGCTGTGATGGGCAACATTGCCCTGCAGAAAGCTCACAAATCTGAGATACTAAATGGATCCTTGCTTCAACATTTTCCATAGCTGACTGGCATCTTGTTGGTATTGTTGGTCTGATCTCTGGGGGTCCTTCTTAACAAAATGTTCTTTCAACTTGCTTTGGGCCTCATCCTCTTGCTTCTTGGGCTTTGGTGGGTTGACTGGCTTTGCCTCTACTGTGTGGGAGCTCTTCTTGCTGGATATTAGGAGGCCTCATCAACTTTCTTCACATTTCCTGTTCACTTACCCTAATCCTTGGTCTATTTGATGTTGCATATTGTGCCCTAAGTGGTGCAGATGACAGTTCAGCATCCTGCTTCACACTAGGATCAGGAGCTAGTCATGATCAGTTTTGTTGGTACAAATTGCAGACATAGGTACTCATGATGGTGAAAATTATGTGCAGTTTTATGGATTTTGTGATTGGAATTGGGAGAGAAGGTTGGTTTTATTACTAATGAATCATTATCCATGATTCATGGAAAGAGGTGGGAACTGTGTGTAGACTAACACACTGATTGCCGAGAAAATACAAAATGTAATTGTTGTGGCTGTGGATCTGAGAGTCACAGTTATATAAATGATGAAAGACTTAATATGAAGTCAAAGCAAAATAAATGGAATTCTACAGGAGATCCTGAAAGTCATCAAGAAGGATAAGCTGACTGTGAAACAGTGGAGTCTGTGCTTGAACAACATGAAAAGTACAGGTTTCACAGGAATGACAGAGAATAGCTTGTGACTTGCTTAGATTTTTGTTCAGATACTTTTGAGTGCAAAGTAATTACCTAATTGGAAGAGGGCTCAGTGGTAAAGAGAGATTAGTAGGGAAATGCGGGTTGCATACATGAAGGTGCTTTGGATTTTGTGTTGAATCCCACTTAATTTTCCTTTGCATGTTTCTGGATGATGAGCTTGTGTCCCTGCTAAGATCCTGGTGATCCAACTGCCCCAATGCAGAAGCTGGTGCAAGAAATCCAGTACTGAGTCCTGTGGCTGTGAGGGAGTCAGATCCTTGGTTAGGTTCTCTGAGGTGCCAGTCACAGGTGGTGGGGAAGAAACATTGTCCTGGACAAAGGACAAATTTTCTAGGACTATTGGATCACTTTTAAGGTGATGAAACAACCAGTTGGATAGCTAAGCCATAGAAGTAGCAAGAAGGGTATCCAAAGATGGGGGCAACATGTAGCTTGATGGATGGCAACTAGCCAGACAGCATCAGGGCAGAGAAGCCATATCTTTCAGAAAATGGACATGCCACACCATCAAAGTGACAGCTAGGGTGCAGTCATTAAGTGAGAAGTCAATGGTCCTTCAATCATCCATCTGCCTTCTGACAAGTTAGTTTTATGAGAGATATACGCGCCTTCTTTAAACTTAGCAGTGATGCAGAGCCACTGTCAGCTAGGTCCCACCAATCTGCTGGCAGGGACTCACTGGAGTCTGGGCAACATAGTACCACTAGATTTCAACATGAAAGCAGGCACAACTCCTACATTCAAAGTCCTTATAGGTTTATGCCATATTCAGCCTCTCTGCTTATTCCATTTTTTTTTAATTCTTCTTGGTCTTGGACTCCAGAAATGGCTCTGATTATTTTAGATTTCCTGCCTTAGCTGCAATTTTTTCTTCTTTATCAAAGAACAGTTTAGATGATTTTCCCTTATCTCTGTTTCACTTCAGAGTGTCTTGTATTGCACTGTGGTAGCTCCTTTCCCTGTTTTTTTTTTTCTGGTCTGGTTCATTCAGGTATTATTAATGCTAACAGGACAGTGCTGGTCTGCTCAGCTGACCACCCTGAGAGCTAGTGGTCGGGCCAAGGCATGGTCGATCCATTTCTCTGAACTGCAGCATGGAAGCAGTTAGAAATTCCCTTGTAACTCCAGGGTCTAGAGATCTGCAAAATACTGTGTGTGGTAGGTGGTGGTGCAGATAATCCAATGTACACTGGTGACAGTTGATTTTTGTCACTTGTACACTGGGGTTGTATGCTAATGCATCTCTTTTGCCATAAAAATTGTTATTCAGGAAGCCTCTTGGGTTTGTTTCCAAGACCAAGTTTTGCATAAACCCAGCTTCTTGCTTTGCAGGCATGAAAGCTGAGTTATATGAGCTGCTGGCTTTCCTTGAGGCTCATGCATCTGTTTTTTGTCTTACTGTGCAATGGGTTTTTATTCCAAAACTGTGTTCATTGCCAGCCATTTGCAGCTTGCTTTAGAGCTGCCAAGATTATCCATACTGTGTAGCATAAGAACCAGATGCTGAACAGGTGCTCAGAAAAGTGTTTATTTTCATTGATGCTTCCATGGCAGCACATGAAAATCTTAGGCTCAGTGAAGCTTGTTGAATACTGTCAGCTTCTTCCTGTCAATACTGGAGAAAAGTTCTCTTTGGCTGCCATTCTTTAACTTCCTCATGTAGTCCAGCTGTTGGGGCTAGTTACTGTTTATCCTCATCTTTCTTTATCTGCCCCTAAATTTGTCAGTGCAATCCAGCATACCAAACTGTGCTCAATTCCAAGAGCTTGGTTCCAAGTGGAAGAGGTTGTACTCTGACAGTACCAAGTGATATGTGTATGCTTGACAGAGCAGGAAGTGGATCAAAGCACAGACTTTAGTTTATTTCGTTAACCAAAGAACAGAGCGATGGTATTGGTCTTTAGGGATCTAGGGAAGAGCAAAGTTTTGAGAAACAAAGGCACTTTTATCTAGAAACCAAAGATGAAACAAAAGCTCAAAACTGGCATCAGTAACAAAATGTGCAGACTGCACTGCTTGTGTATGTTTGTGTGTGCTGAGGCCTCCAAACTTCACATGTAAAATGCAATCAGTACAAGGTGAGTCCCCACAGCATCTGGACTCAGCCTCCTAGCGTGTCCAATTGCTGGACCCTGGATCGCAGTCTCCCCAGTTGCTGTCACTTGGACTCACATGCCTTCCGGCCACAGCTGAATTCCAGTTGCTGGTACAGACCATCACATACACATCACTCAGCCTCCCCACCCAGACACATCTGCACAGAGAAGAGAGCATCCCTCACCCAGGAAGAGGTTAGAAAGGAATTCACTATGAAGGCAGATGTTGATCAGGCACAGGACATAGCAAGACATAGGTACTGACCAGCCAACTATTTACACAAACCTGGCCCTTTAAATCCCTGTACTCCTGTTTTCCTTCTTTTTATTCATCCTGAAGTCACCTAAGCCTCTCCCTTTCCCTGCCTTTTTTCCCTCCCCTAAGCATCCCATAATAAGTTCTGTGCAACCTACAGCTGCTTTCTCCATGCATCCCATAGAATGTTCCATAACCCTAGGCAGCAAACCCTCTCAGACACCTGATCTGGAGAGCTGCTCCTGTATGACTCATAATGGTGGGTATCACATATGAACATTAGGCTTATGGTTCTTCTGAGACAGCCCTTGGAAGGGCTGGACAAGGCTCCTCAGAAGTCCTTAATTTGCCTGCCATTTGTGCCCCTGTGTTGGCATCAAGTAGAAGGTAAAAATAAGTCCTCCTGGTGCAAAAGTGATTCAGCTTTGCTGAAATGGATGAGCAGAGTATCAGGAAAGGTAGTAAACGTGAGCTGCTTGCAGGCTTTGCTTGTTGGAA
>NW_008678704.1:10251-19461 GCF_000695815.1 Acanthisitta chloris
CATCCTTGCATGGACGATGAAGGACATCTCAGCTCAGCTGGAGTCTGTGGTTTAATGAAATTTTCAAGTAATTTTGAATAAACTCTGTTTAAAGCTCCCACCTACATTGTAGAGAAGGAGAAGAGAAATAATTTTAATGCTATCCTGGACATGCCTATATTAAATATTTCCCACGTGTTTATAATGTGGTGGCAGTTCTCACATCTGCAGGAAGAGTAATACTTGCTGGAAAGCCTCTATAGATGATCATCATGTGGTTTGGTAAGTGCTTTGCACAGGTTCCTCTCCTCATGTGTCAGCTTTGCTGGGGGTGGAATATATTTCTCTAGAGCAAGAATAATGGATTATAGCTGGCAAAGTAAGTACAAGCTGCGCTGCCCACAAGATTTGAGTGCACTAACAGCAGTGTGGCAGCTACCTGATGGCATTTCAAAGTAACAGGCTTTCTAGACAGACTGAAAGTGGGGTCACAGTCAGGGGCAGACTGTTTGTGTAATGTGGCAGAGGGAGGGTTGACATTTAGAGAGCACTTGGACTAATGGCTGTTTTTATGCTCTGTCTCCTCCTGGTTTTTGTTCTGGAGCTGTCCATGTTAATACTGTCAAAGGCCAATTTTATTGAGCTAATTGTGGGTTCTGTGGATCACATCCTAGTCCAGGGAGTGCAACAAAAGCTGAGCTTAGTTTAATGTGATATTTGATGTCCTCCCTTCCGCCTGGCCTGCCTTACATTGCTGTTACCATTTTGTAAAGTTTCTCTCATCCAGGCATGCTGGTTTTTGTGCACTCTGTGGGCATGAAGGTATTTCAGTGGGTTTGGTTCACTAATTACAGTATTGAACAGAATGAATGGGGCTGGGGACATAACAAGCAGAGCTCTTATGATCTGCTGCTTGGCAGTAAGCTTGGAGGTAGTTAAGTGACGCTTGGAGGTACTTAAGTGAAGCTGAGCTTCTCCAGCTTTGCAATAGAAACAGATTGTGAGTCTAAGTCACTGGAAGTATGGATCATTTTGGAGCTCTTTCCAGACTTTCATAGGCTTTCTGGAACATAACCTGAAACTCCTCTTTGCAGAAGGATGTCTTTTAACTGCTTTGTGCCAAGGGAACCAGCAGTGTATGCAGAATGTTATATGTTGACATAATGAAATATTTCAAGGGCACCACAGACGGCTGGGCTGGTTATAAATAGTACTAGAGGAATCTGTGTTAAAGTCACATAAACCACTTCTAAAAATCTCTGCAGGGAGGTATTTTTAATACCAATCTACTGCATTTTCATTAGCACCTCCTTTTTAAATTTGGTGAAAGGCAGAGATGGCAGTCTCCAAATATTTGTGGTACCCTAAGACACAGATTAAATATTCATGGTGCCCCTTCATATTTAAGTATTTCTTTTTTAAGCCTGCAGATGATCATTGCCTGCATTAGAGACGCTTGAGGACTGCAGGATACTGCAGTTCATGCAGCATGAGATTTCATAGCTAATACCTGAAACAAATTA
Source organism: Acanthisitta chloris (assembly GCF_000695815.1). Classification (NCBI taxonomy): domain Eukaryota; kingdom Metazoa; phylum Chordata; class Aves; order Passeriformes; family Acanthisittidae; genus Acanthisitta; species Acanthisitta chloris. The sequence goes on from NW_008678704.1 coordinate 11,754, forward strand.
ACTGTTGGCTCTAGGAAACTCTTCAGTTTCAGTCCGCAATAAGCTCAGTTATGGGAAGTCAGCAGAAATTCCTGGGTATTTCATAATCACAAATTGTATTTAACTTTCTGAAGGACTGTTTGAAGTGTAGAAAACATAGTAGAAGGGTGTAAAATTCAGGAGGCTAATCTAGTAATACATTAGATTTGTAATGAGTAAAAATTCTCGCATGTATCCCAGGGAGCTAGCTGGAGACATTTGAAGTATGCTGTAGCTTGATGGTAGTTAGGAGGAGCAAATGGAGGATTTGGGACTGGTTAGGCTGGTCCCAAAACAGTTACTGAAGCTTTCCTCAGGATATGAGCAAACTCTGACAGGAGAACATCAGACTTTCTCCTGTTTTAAGCACCATTACATTCGGACTTAGGACTTCAGCTCATTACAGTAATGCAAACCGAGATCCTGTAGTGATTCCTGCCTAGGACTGCATGTCTAGTCCACATCCCAGCTTTTCTGACAAATGAAGGAGTGCAGTGGTTCAATTAAACCAGGAAGTGGCACTGTTTGCAAGGAATGAGAAGTCAAGTCTGCTGTACAGCCCTCATGAAGGCAAAGTCACAGACAGATGGATAATGGGGTGGGACAGTGAGATGGAATGCATGTCCTAGTCGCCAAGGCTGTGAGTTACATTTCTGTGTCACTACATGAACTCTGAACCAGAATGCTCTGAGAGACGGGGTCACCTATATTCAAGATTTAGCAAGACATGTAATGACAGAAATAAAGAATGACTGCTTTCTTTGCTTCTTGCCCTTCAGAACTTCTCCCAGAGTATAGCTAATTCATCAGGTTCCTTCCTGCAGTACCTTTGAAAGGCTTTTAATGTTTCAGAAGGTATAACATAGAGAAGGCATATAAACAACCCAGGTTTTTCTCTTAAGGCCTCAGATCTTTTAGAAAACCTTTTCCTCTTTGCAAAAAAAAAGAAAAATTAAAAAAATTCAGAACTGTCAGGAATGCTAATGAGGGATTGATACCTGCAAAATTAAAGATGTCTCATATTTTTCATGCTGATCTGGTGGTGCTGTCCAGTACTATTACATGTGAGACACAGCACAGCACTACAAAATCTGCAAGACATCAGACGCTGATGAGAGAGAGAAGGAAGAGTCTGCTTCAGCCTCAGGGCACATTTATTTCACATCTTCTCCTTTTGTAGGCCACTGAGTCGAGTCTTAGCATTCCCCAAACTGATCAAACACCAAACAGTCATATCCATGGTTGTCTCTGTCCACTGCATGTCTGATTTCTCCCTGTAGCTTGATGGTAAAGAAACAATACATGCCTGCTAGAAGGAAGGCACCAGCAGGTTGGCCATGGTGCAGCTTTGGAACTCTGGAGTTACTTGCTGTATTTCTTAGTGATGCTGAGGCCAATTACAGCAGCGCTTTTTGGAAGTTTGCTACATTGTAGAAGAAATTGTCCTTTTCCTTTCCTCTCTCTGCCTTGTCTTTCAGAGAACTATGCTCTAGGCAATGCCATGCTTTGATAAACTGATCAATATGCATGTCCTTTGGATTTTCGAAGAAAACAGTCTCTTGACTCAAGTGTCTGTGCAGTTGCCCAGCAGCATAGTGCCATCAGCAGCCGATGACACCATGCACAGCTCCAGGGCCTAGCCAGTGGACAGGTGCAGGCTGGTGAAAATCTGAGTAAATCTCCTCTGTCATTACAGATTTGCCTCCTCATTCTATGCAGGCTGTCCATGTTTTTCAGGCTAAGACTTCAAAGACTTAGAATATGACAGTCAGAGCCTCTAACAGAACTAACCCAGGAGAAGTGTATTTTCCCATGTCCCTGTGCACATTGTTTAGCATTGTTCTCCAGGTGTGCACAGGTGGACAGGTAAAGCAGTCCTAATGTCTGAGGTATCATTTGTTATGAACACCTTGGAGAAGAGAAGACTCTGTGGAGACCTCATAGCAACTTCTCAATATCTGAAGGTCCTACAAGGGAGCAGGAGAGGGACCCTTTGTTAGGAACTGCAATGATAGGATAAGGGGTAATGGATTCAAACTGAAGGAGGGAAAGTTTAGGTTAGATATTAGGAAAAAGTTTTTTACTGTGAGCGTGTTGAGACATTGGAACAGTTTGCCCAGGCAGGTAGTGGCTGCCCCAACCCTGGGGGTGTTCAAGGCCAGGCTGGATGAGGCCCTGACCAACCTGATCCGGTGAGGAGGTGTCCCTGCCCTTGGCAGGGGATTCTGACTAGATGAACTGTAAGGTCCATTCCAACCCTTAAATTCTATGGTTGTATGATCTTTACTGGTCTTGGTTTCTGAGCCATTTCATTCATTCAAATCTGCTGTAGTATTGCCATGGGATATTTGGACAAAAACCCCCATTTGTGTTAGATTTCTTTTTGAAAGGCAGCTGAAACAGATAGCTTACCAGCCAGATATTTTCAGCACTAATATTTCTTCTGCATTCCCTGACCTGCCAATATAAACTGCTACTGAGAATCTCGTAGAAGAGCTGTAGTAGTAAATATGTGTTTCTTTTGGCGGTCTACAGCTGTTTTTTAAATTTAGACATGGCAATATATAAAAGCATTTCTGAGTATTATACTGAGGCTTCAAAAAATGATCCTTTCTCTTTGGAACACATTTTTACTGAATAAAAAATCTTTTTTAAGCAAAAAAAGTGGTCCAAAAGAGGAAGTTAATAATTTAGCTTTTAGTTATTAGCTTAGCTTTCAGTTATATTAAAAGCCTCCATTGTTTCTTTCTGCATATCCATCCCTTACAGTTCTCATGAAAATACTCATATCTCCTCTTGGGAGAGTAGAGTATTTAATTCAATACATGTATAGTGGTAGTGCAGTGATGCACACTTAACTTTTCACTCTCATACAACAATTTGGATGATGCATTTTCAGTCCACAAGTCATTTAAAACTTCTGGTCCAGGTATGTTTTTATACAAAAATTGCTGTATCCCGTTTTGGGGAAACCTGCAGCTTTGGACTTTCAGTCAGTGCTGGAACAAGACTGCTTTGTCACAAGTCTCCTCCTTCTGTGGTCAGTCCAGAGAAGGGTAATGAAGCTGGTGAAAGATCTGGAGCACAAGTCTTATGAAGAGTGGCTGAGGGACATGGGGTTGTTTAGCCTGGAGAAGAGGAGGCTCAGGGGTGACCTTATTGCCCTCTACAACTACCTGAAAGGAGGTTGTAGCAAGGTGGGGATTGAGCTCTTCTCCCAGACAACTAGAGACAGGACTAGAGGACATAGTCTCAAGATGTGCCAGGGGACATCAGGAAGAATTTCTTCACATAAAGGGTGATTAAACATTGGAATGTGCAGCCCAGGGAGGTGGTGGATTCACTGTCCCTGGAGGTGTTTAAGGAGAGACTGGACGTGGCACATAGTGCCATGGTCTAGTTGACATGGTGATGTTAGGTCATAAGCTGGACTCGATGATCTCAGAGGTCTTTTCCAACCTGATTGATTCTGTGATGCTGCAGCTGCATTGCACACCACTCCTCCAGCCACCTCATTGTCACTGCAAAACCACCTTTAACAAAACCACAGTGCTTTCTTTGAGTTTTAACACACTGGGACCAGCCCCTTCCCACCGGGAATGGGGAGGGAAGATCAGAGCCCCTGCTTCAGGGCTGTTCTCCCACCTCACCCCACTGCTGCTCCTTGTCGCCGCCGGCTGCTTCAGCTGCCTTTGGTTGGTGCTAGGAGCCTGTCCAGCTGGCAGAGTTACCCAAAATATATTAGTGAAACTACTTTGATGCCGATCAATGACTTTATTCCTCACTTAAATTCCACTACTCAGTTTTTCTGGCCTTGAAGTCAAAATGCAGGAATGTAATTTGGGTGGATAATTAAAAAATCCCACCTTTACAAGTAGTCAGGAAACAATTATTCTGCATATTGCTGTGGAATATGTGAGAATATCTGTTAATTCAATGCACACTACAGTTTATTAATCAAGATTTATTTTTCTGAAAACTTGTGTGTTCACCGTATTTGGGGGTGTAATCCATCATCTAATTGCTTTATTAATGCAGAGAATGTCACAGCACGTTTCCCACCTATCTTCTTTAGTGTAACTCCTTTATACATTTGCTTTGCTTAGTCTCTTCCCAGACATCAGGTCAAAATGTGAATTACAGTTGCCCCAGGAGAGTCAGCTTCTAGCTTAAAATTCATGCTAAAATGAGTTTTCTGCAAGTGGTCTGATAAGTGTGTTCTTTTTAAATTAAGCTTTTTAGCCTATGGAGACCAAGGAAGTCATGCAGAAGGTTTATACAGGGGAAAGTGCCACTACATATTTTGATATTTCCTTGTCTTACTTCTCTGTGATTTATTGCTGTTATACACCTTGGAAAAACTGAGTATCAGAATAGCTAATTTTTATTGTACTGCCAAGCTATAAGAAATAGATGGAATTACCTGCTTTTATTTAAGAAGTTACACTAGACTTTGAACTAAAACATACTGTTCGTGGACTTACATGTAATATATTTTTCTCTGGTTAGGAATAGTGTTTATCTTCTACTCTACACTCTTGTATAGAACTTGCAATAGGGTGGATGGAATCATCACATTGTTTATGGAGCTTGTCTTCTTTTCTGCCTGGACAAGAGACAAAGAAAGAAGCTCAGAGATGGAAAGGACAAATCATTTCTGTTTTTGATCATTGGACTGTTTTGGGGCAGACACAGCCACTATTTACTAAGTTTTCAACACTCAGTAAGTACTGGTGAAGAATTTTGAGTGTTTTTGTTTGAAGGCCTGTTTTCTCAACAAAGAAATGAGTAAAAAAACTGGTTACAGTGAGGATTAAATGGGGCACAAGTGTTTGAGCAGTTGACTGTTCTCTGCCAGGGAAAGAAAGAGAGCATCATTATGACAGACTATTTAAGTTGTGGGAAAAGGATATCCCTGTCACACACCTGCATGTAAGTTCCCTTGAACAGCATATGAATTTGACAGATTAAGTCCAATCGTGCTGTGTGGCTCTGAGTGAAATACTGTATTTCATACTTCTTTGGCTATTCCCTGATGGATCCTTGTCTTGAAGCATCTGAAATCCCAGCACAGCTTTTGACTAAGAGAGCAATTCAGCGTTGTCAGACTTGACTGAGCAGTGTGGTTAAACCTGCAGTAATCTACAGTGGGGCATTGCCAGCACCTTCTTACTCCATCTCCAAAAAGACAACAAGGTTGTTTTAACATCACAGAAAAGCCTTGCTGCAGAAATGTCTGGTCTTGTCAAAATCTCTGGCTAGGGAAATTGACCCCAGAGGGGATAGAAAAGACTTGGGAAGAGCTAAGGACGAACATCCTCCACAGAAGCTTTGTCACATGCAGTAAGCAGACTGTGTCCCTTTGGGCTGGTACAGAACGAAATCCTTCCAAGACCTGCAAGCTGGGAGACAAACACTTGAACACTACCCCTCCACTAAGTTTTGACTGGCTTTGAATTGAACCTTCCCCTTGGCCCTGTCCCCTGCCATGCTGCAGATGTTGTAAGATGTTAATTAACATCTTCTGCAGAAGCAGCCCTGTCCACCTGATGGAGACATGGCTGTCATTGTTCCTTGTTAGGTCTGCAGGACCAGCCTTGGAGCGAGAGGCTGGGAGGATTTTTCTGAGGAAGCTGTCCTAAGGTCCTGTTTGCCAGCTTCCCTGCCTCAATGGGTAACAGGTTGTGTAACTGTCCAGAACAAGAGTTCATAGCAATGTAACCTAGAATGATGCTTGGTATATAGCCTACCAGTTGGAGCCACAAGCTGTATGATCTCTCTTGCAAACATTTTGGTTAGTCACCAGCAGCTCTGTTCTGCATGTGCAGGGCTCCTGAGACCAGGCTGGAGACAGTTGTCTGGGGTAGCACTCCTGGAACTGCACAATGGGAAGTGGACAGCAAGCTACTTAGCAATCTTGATAGCCATATATCAACAAGGAAAAACTTTAATAAGCAAAACCAAACAAACATTTTCCCCTCCCTGACAAGGACCCCAATGAAGCAGTCTTTCCCTCAGATTCATTGCCCAGTGTGTGTGTGCAGGGCAGCATTACAGACGAGGGCAAATAACTACACATTTCACTGATAACTCTGCAGGCAGCCTTCAGAAGATTAGCCTGTGCAGGTTTATGAATATTCTGTATGGTAAGTGATTTTCATTTGTCATCACGCTGATGAGGACTTTTTGAATGTGCTTCCCTTCCACCTTCGGAAGATAGAAACTCTCAGGAAGCAAAAGAAATTTTCCTGGTTCAGCTAGAACAAGTGAAGTTTTCAGCCTCCCTTGTGATATGATAACATATGGTGTGATTGTTCCACCATTATTAACACCAGGCAGCATAAAGTGCACATGAAAATAGAAATACACAAGTTGGAGACACTGCTAAAGACCTCAGCTGCTCACAGCATCCTCTTCTGCTTAAGCCTGTTGCTGGCACAAACTAAAACAACCTAAGAGTAAAACTTTCAAATTTCTAGTGGAAATAGGGTGCATAGAAAGGGGGAAAGATGATTTGTGCTCACACTACATCCAGAAATTACTCAAAATATATGGACCCTCTGCACTTTGAGGTTAAATGGGGACAAGCATTTTTTCCTTTAAAGGAAAGAGCAGAGAAGAGGAAAATAGCACTACTTGATTGGAGCAATTACAAAACTTAGAAAATAGCTGTAGGTTAGTTAGGATGTTGATGAACCCACTGAAACAGCTCTGTTTCGAGTTGTTTCCCACAGTGTGCCAGAGATGATTCTTGGCAGGATTACAATTATATTGTTTTTAATTATGTTCACCTTTTGACTTTATTGATTTTGGCAGGTGCTACTATTCCAGCATGCTAGGCTTTATAATTAGAATCTATAATTAGTTAGGTTTGCACACAGCCTAGCAAGCATGCTGCAAAGAATGACATCAGTGTCACCAAGAGTTATTTAACCCTGTAAATTCCTCCTTCCTCCAGCTATTAGCTCTATTTCCTTCGCATTCTGTACCACTGTCTCTAAGATACCGTACTATGCTTATGTGTAAGATGCTCTGCTATGCTTATGCATAATGAATCAATGCAATGACAACATTTAACAGATCAGAGAAGCAAGATATAGACTATAGTTAGGATACAGTTACGTAGTTATATACTTACCTAATTTTAGGTACATAGTTGTAGTGAGTTATCATTGCAATTAGTGCTTGTCCACCAGAAAAAACCAATTTCAACTTCAGCTTTAGATGTGACGTAAGAACGAATAGAACAATTTGGAACTTGCTAATGGCATCTGGCAGATCTAAACCCTTCATCCTCTTGCTAAGAATGCTGTTTTGCTCTTTACAGAAGCTTTACAGTTTTGCCAGCATAAGAGCCTAAGAAGGTAAGTTTGACTCACCTAAATTAGACCCAACATCTGGCCCTGGCTCAGTATCCAGGTCAGCAGTTGAAGCCAAGCAACGTGCTCATATTAGGAAGAGATTTTTTACGGTGAGAGTAATCAGGCATTAGAATGGGCTGCCCTGGAGGTGGTGGATTCACCGTCCCTGGAGGTTTTCAAGATGAGACTGGATGTGGCACTTAATGCCATGGTCTAGTAATGACGGTAGGGTTGGACTCAATGATCCTTGAGGTCTCTTCCAGCCCGGTTGATTCTATGATTCTATAATTCTATGCATGAGAATGGGTCAAGCATGTTTCTTTCCTGGC
>NW_008678704.1:19490-33516 GCF_000695815.1 Acanthisitta chloris
CTGCGCTGTACTGATTTTTACCAGCAGATTTTTCCAGGTTTGCTTTTGAACTTTCATAAACCTCTAGCATCCTGTAGCAGGGAGTCACACTGGTGAAATATATGTTTTGAAAGTCACTTCCTTTCATTTGTTTTGAACATACAGCAGATGATACCCCCAACTTTTAACCAGAGGAAACAACTGAGTGAGTATTTCCTGGTCACTCTGAGCTTCTTGCAGCTCCTCCTTTCTTGGTTCGGTATCATAAGACCTAGCAGCCAATGCTAATAGCCCCTTCCTCTGTTCCAAGCATTTTAGGGGGATATTCCTTTAGCAAAATCTGATCATCCCTCTTGCCATTTTGGGAACTTTTGTATATCTATTATATTTTCTTGAACGCCAGGAAAAAATTTAAACAAGGCACTCAACATTTATACTCGTACACAGGAAGATAATAATGATGTTCTTTACAGTTTTTTTCCACTACTTTTGTAATACTTCTGAATATATGATGGTGGTTTTGACTACTGCTGAGCACAGAACTGGTGTTTTTGGTGTATCATCAGCAGAGATACTATTCCTGAGTGGTTATTATTAGCTCAGACACCATCATTTTATACACTGAGTCAATGGCATTTTTTCTCCACCTGTGTGCATAATTTTATGCTTATCTGCATAGAATTTAATCTGCTCTTTTATTGCCTAGTCACTCAATATTACCAGATATTTATGCAAAGTCAGCTCTTGTCTGGATAACTGTGATTAGGCTAGAGGAGTCTCTGGCCTCCCTACTTCTCTCCTGACCTTTTACAAGCTTATTTGAGACTTGTTGAACAGCAAAGGTCAATGGTACGTACCCCTCTGGAGGTTTTCCTTTGCTGGGAAAAAACCTACTGCTTTCTTCTACTCCTTATCTTTTCTCTTTTAACCATTTATTAAAGTCTGTATGAGGGCTTTAGCCTGTTATCCCATAGTAGACTCATCTCTTGAGGGCTGCACACAAATCCACCAGAAGTGTTTCAAGCTGTCACATTTGCCAAGGCATCCCAAGAGCTCAAATAAGTTGGTAAGGGACAGATTTCCTTCACAAACACCAGTCTGACCTATCCTCAGTGTATGTGGTTTAGCCACGTGCCTGTCAGCTCTGCTGATTAGGAGACTTTCTTCTCATTTGCCACATACAGACAGCATGCTTGCAGGTCCATGACTCTCCAGATCTCATGGCTCTGACTGCTGGTGACCTGGCTGTCTCTAGAGAGGTTCCCAGTCAGCAGCAGACTGGATAAATATAGGTTTGTCTGGGAACATGCTGGAAAGAAAAACAGGTAGAAGCAGCCACATAGGATCTTCATTGTCCTTTAGAGCTTTGTGTAAAAAGGAGCAGAGGAGCTTTCAAATCTCTGCTCTGAGTGGTGGAAGAGTGAAGACAAAAGTTACATGAAGGAACTTGGGTGAGAAATTAAAGGATATTCATGGATAATGGAAGAACTAGTGACAGAATGTTGCTTTTTGGGAAGGGCACACAGCTATCCATAGTCTGACTTTTGGCTAAACTATTGCATAAAGTGGAGAAATGAGAAGAATTTCCACCATCTAGTTAATGATTTATAAATAAAAGAAGCAGCAGCATAAAAACAAATAGCTGGGTCATATTTATTAAGTCTCAAATCAAAGTCAATTGCTTTAACAGAGAATTGATGAAGAACTCATGGAGGTAAGGATATTTATCCCTCTCCATAGTGGTGTTTGATAGGTTTACAACTACTCTGACAGACAAAAATTGTTCCATGGTAGCGCAAGCTTCTGCTTGTATAGCTAATTCTCTCCTTGTGCACAAGCAAGCACATGCTTGGGAGATGTGCCTTACCTGTTAATTGGAGAGCTGCATCAAGAGTGGCTGTCTACATTCACCTCTGCCCATCATGACGGCTGATCCCATCTGCCCTAAGACTGCCTCAGTTTTCTTGCCCTCCTGGGCTGCTTGCAGCAGCTGCTGTTCAAGAAACAGTATATCTTGTGGGAGACCTTCCTGTGCCATTCTTGCCACGAGAATAGGATGTTAAACTTTTCTCATAGTACCACACATTGCCAAAAGCCTAGTGCAATCATCAGTAGTAATAGCAGAAAAATTTTTCATTTTAGGTGTGACTAATAGAGTGAAGAATGGAGTGAAAGCTTCATAAGACTGAAGGCCTTACAGAGAGGAAAAAGTAATTATTGCCACCTTGAAAAGATTATGGCCTAGGGATGCATTTATTGTTCAACACCTTGTGATCATTTCTGTGTTGATAGAATAGAAAATGGTAACCTTGTCTCCAAATCATAAAGGCTTCCAAAGTAATCCTGTGAATTCCCCCCTCTCCAAAGCTGTTATCACTGTTTCTGTCATTTTCTGCTCAGTTTCCATCAGTATTGGTCTCTTAGTAACAAAGGCATTTGCTTTCAGATGATTGAAAAAGAGCTGTAACAGCACCATTAATTTTACCTCTGTCCTCTGTGTATTCTTTAAATGACCACTGTACACATATAGACATATTAAGGTTTCCAACCCTCCCCACAAAATCAGAGGGCTCAACATGTGAATTTTCAGGTAAACTTTTAGGTACAAGGTTATTCTTTCTCTGTAGAGTTGGCTTTCTCTAAAGACATTGAATCGTTAGTGATGCTAGTATGATGAAGACGCAGTCATCCATTTTTCTGCTCTTTTGCAAGCACAAAGCCTCTGAGAAGTAATAAGCTGAACCACAGTTGTTCATAGGCTCCTCTGTGAAGCTAGTCAGATTAACAGTTTCCATTACTCCCCCCATGACAAGGCCCTGTGAAACATGGAAGTGGAAGCATGTAGAAGTGCACTGGATTGGGCATGTCTCTTCATCCCCCTTGTGCTCTGCTTTATGTTGTGCTCTAATGTTGGTTTGAATTAGGCATATGATTCAAAATGAACTCTTCTTACTCTGCCCACATGAGCAGTGTCTGCATTGTTGTGAGACAAAGTAGAGGGCAAATGCTGCAGAGGTGAAAAGACAAAGAAAAACTGCTGTGGTGCATGCACTAGCAAGTGGAATCTGTGAATTGGGAGAAGAGGATAATGAAGTGCTTTAAAAGGTGCACCATGTAATACTCAGGGGAAAAAAATATATTTCTCACCTCTTCCATGCTTTGATCAAATAGAAGTTCTGAATCTTTGAAATCACAGGAGGAAAATCAACCAAAGGCCGAAACTTGTATATGCTCAAGAGTATTATGGGGAAGGATTTCACCAGTGAAGAAAGATTTTGTGCTTTTGGGTCATCCTATGGCTTATTGCACTTGGGAAAAAAAACCCCAACAGTTGGAAAGATGTTCTGAAAAAAAAAAATCTTTTCAGCCATAAGGTATCAATGCTAAAATTTGATAAAGCTTTATGAAATTCACATAAACCATCTGAAAGAAGTCGCAAATGTGCTTTGAGCCTGCTTCAGATTAAAAACCAGATACTGATGAATGATATAAAGTAAGTTTCTGCAAAGCACTGGGAAATCCTTCTTCAGAAGTTTCATTGTGTCTAGATGTCAGGAGCTGGAGTCTCTCCTAATGTGTGTGAAAACTATGAACCAGGAGTTGTCAGGTTGTGTCTTGGGAAAACCAATCCACAAGCACTAAGCTGTCTAGTAGTAAAATCTTCTGGCTCTCTGTTGACAGAACTTTGCACAGAACAGAAAAAAATACCATCTCCTGGCCCTGACTGTAACATTCTTGAAGAGTCTTGTCCATATGCTCAGTTTGCTTGATTATACGTGAGGAGAAAAAAATTATTTGAAAATTTCAGGTTTTATTGCCTTAAAAACAGAGCTTTTCCCAAAGACGGGCAGTAAGGGCTCCAGTTGACTGTGCCAGGAGTTTCAATGCTCAGAAGACAGAGGAAATTGGTTAGACATAAGAGGGCCAGAGACAAGGGCAGACATATCTGAGGTCCTCATGGGACTCTTTTATCTCAAGAAGCAACTGAAAGTGTTTGGGAACATGGCTGGAGAAATGGATATCTCTGTGCCAGAAAAACAGTGTTTGCAAGCACTTTACTTCAGTCTGTCTCTGGCAGTGATTTCCTCAGTTAGAAGATTACTTAGTTGATTGTTTTTCTGTTCTGGTAGTAGAGAGGAGGAAGTTGGCATCTGAGGGTACTCACTAGCAAGAAAAGGGTGTTACTCCTTGTCAGGGCTTTGCTCTTTAGGGATTGCATTATGACCTGCAATACTGCATTTCCTGAGAACTGCACTTGAGAGAGTAGCTTCCCAAGTGGGTTGCCTGTGAGGATTTGGGGGGACCTTTTGGAGAGGAGGCAGAGCAGTGGGTCTTCCTGGTCCACTCAGGCATCTACTTCCCAGGTGGTGTCTCTGAGGGAACAGGTGCAGCTTAGCAACCAGTGTTTGAGTCATGGCCAAAGCCCTGTATTTGCAAAGGCTTTAAGTCAGCGAGTGCAAAAGCAGCAAATTAGTTGACAGTGTTTGTCATCTGTGCAGTACCTCTGTGGAAGAACTGAGACTGTGAGAGTTGCTGCTTTTCCAAGTGAAAGAGGACTTGAATAATTACAATCCATGTGTGGCATGTGCTTTTGTCCATCCCTAGTTTCTTTCAAACCATGAGGGGTAACTACTTCAGAATCAATGCTGTTTCTAAACCATGTAGCAATGTGTGTCTCTTGATGCAGTTCCTGGGTCTGAAGAGAACTTGAAAGGCCAAAGCAGATTGTGATCTAGAGCAGTTATGAATATTCAAATCTTGATATAATCTAAAGTCTAGCTTTCTAGTGTCAGCACATGTTGAAAAATTTTTAATACCTGTTGCACTGTAATCTGAGGGATAGGTCCCCTCGGGAAAATGTTTTTTGGAATGAGAGTCTAAGGAAGTACAAATGAGAAATTTTTCATGTTCATGATATTAGCTTCACTTGCAAGCGAAAACTTGCTCTCTGTTGTGTTGAGATTTCTTCCTGTGTAATATATAAACAGCCTAACTTGTCAGCAGTTGTACACAGAAGTGCTTGAGTGGGTTTTGTGTAAAGCAGATTTCTTTATTTGGTATTATTTCTGCAAAATATTTCACCTTCCCTGTGCCAGTAAGGGATGTTTCAACACTACAGTGTTTTCTGAACAGTTAGATTTTCTAACCTACTGTGCCAGTCTCCACTGATTCGTGCAGTGATGGCGATTGTAGGTAGGGACGTTTGAGCTGGCCTGCCTGCTATGTGGCTTTTGCACATTGCAACAACCTGCTGTGATCACGGTAACACACAGAAACCATGTATGATGTGGTGAGGGAGGAAAGGTTCTGAAGGGCAGAGCTATAGCCCTGTATAGTCTCTTTCTTCTGTGGGGAAGGAGAGCAAGTGAAATAATGACACCAGAAGAGTTAGAGAGATCATCTTATAGAGGCTTGAGGAAGTGCTGAGGTCAGTCTGTGTCTTCGTCAAGAGCTGATGTTCTGTTATACCATTTTAAAAAGTTTTTCTTTTTCTGCCTTGTGGGAATTTTCACTGCTTTATTTTATTCCCTCCTGATTCAGAACAAAAGGTTAGGTCTAAAAATAAACTGTGGGCTGGAAAAGGGAAAAAAAAATAGAAACTGTCAGCCTACACACACACAGACACAGACACACACACACACACCCTTTTCAAAAGGAGAAGTGAATTTGGTATAAAAATTGAGTTACAAATGTTTTCAAAACAAAGAAAATTATGAAACTCCTCTTTTCTTGAGAAGTCTTAATGAGGCTCATTGGCAGAAAGGGAGCTGTCATGACAGGCTGCAGGGTGATGATTTTTTGGGGTTGTTTTTATCCTTCTCTAGAATCGACTGTTCATTCCAGCCCTTGTGTCTGGCTGACTGAGCCCATGGGACTGGCTGTTTAGTACTTACCCTTTCTAGCTGATACAATTGTCCGTTGATCTGTCATTGGTCTTCCTTGAGACCTGAACCAATTCCCTCATCAAGATCTGAAGAGACTCTCCACCACAGTCACCATTGGCAGTGATTTGTTTTTTTAATTTTTCCCTGAATTTTATATTTTGGATGAGTCTGCCTTGTGCCATGTGTGCGTGCAGATGGGAGAAGGTACTACCTGCTTTCCCAACCGCCTCTTCCATGCTGTCTTCCTGGGGACACACAGCTTGTTTTATTTTCATTAATTTGCTTTTCTTTTCCAAGTTGCTTTCCTACAGTATTTCCAGCCTCATTTTGAATCACACTTGGCCCGTGGTGATTTCCAAAGGAAAATTTCAAAGGTGTTGAGATGGCCATGAGAGAGCTGGGCACAGATGAAATGCATAACCCTTTCTGTTGAGTTTTCCCAGCCAACTGACTCTTGCCAAATGAAGTTGAGTCTCCATATCCTCTGCTCACACCACAGTGAGTCACTGTCTTCAGGAAGCTTTGTGGAAGCTTTTCACTACCATTAGCCAGAGGTAAGGATAATAAGTTTTTCTTGCAGTGCCCGCTCAAGCTAGCAGATGGCTCTGAGGTACAAGGATGTGAGCGAGGCATTACACTCATTCAGGTAGTCCCTGTTTCCACAACTACATTGTTGAGTCAGTTTACACTGGTGGAGCGATTCCTGCCTTTACTAGTAAACTCTGTCCCTCCTGGCTTAACTCTCTCCCAGCAAAGAACAAAAATCCCTGCTAATAAGTGGTTCTTCCTAGCTCCAAAATATATGTTCCTCTCTCACACTTTTAAAAAAACCCACATTTATCTGTTGATGTATTCTGAGACAAGGCAGCATGTGTGAACACTTAGTCAATCTTTAATCACGTACTACATAAAAAAAATTCATGAAGGGCTTGTACAAGCCATTTTAAGGGGTTGTACAGTTTCCCCCAGGGAATTTATGTATAATTCTAGTAATGTTTTCTTCAGAGCCTTCAGGATTTTAGGGGTTAGAAGGATGTTAGAACATGTGTAAAGTTGTCCCATTCTCATTCAATTGAAGTTCTGGAGTGTGGTATTTGGATGAGAATAGATGTAGACATAGACTTAGGAAGGAGAAATTTTCTGGCACCCCAGCAGGTCAAATTTTATACAGGAACACTGTGAGCAACATAGTATTTTCTAAATCCATTTTCTATATGCTTGCTAAGGAATGTTTCTTTTGTCTTGAAGTTTCCCTGTTAAGGAACATTTGAAAAACACCTGTACCACCCCAAATAGTCAACTTTGATTCCTATAAACAAGGGAATGGAAGAATGGTGTTTTGTCTCCTTTCACACACGTGGTTTATGAATCTCAATAGTCTCAGTCAGCCCTTTCTAGATGAGATTTACTGCAACCCAAAGGCTACAAAATTTTATGGACAGTGAAGGAAGATGTCAGCAATTTAAAGTACCTTGGTAAACATTATTATACTGTCTAGTGTTTATTGCAGTGTTTACCAATGCAGCTACTGTGCTTTAATGCTGATGTGTGTCCCTCAGTAATATCTGGTACTTAAATTCTGTTTACTTCTTATGCAATCTGACTTATATTGCAGCAAAACTTCTGTCAGTGCTTGTGCTCATAACTTTACAGTCTGAGAGATGTAGCTTATAAATTTCCAAAAGAAATGTAATATATCTTGTCAGAATCAACACTGCTGTCACAGGTAAAGTGGTCATGAAAAGAGCCTCTTCAGAATGTGCAGCATTTGTTTAGAGAGAGAACTGTGGAAACTGAAGGAAGAAAATAATAGACATTAAGAGATATTAATAGGTCTGTGTACTCAGTTCAAAGCTCTGCCCAGATGTTTATGTTTCACTCTCTGTCATGAGTGATTCTGTTATAAAAATGAAAGTCCAACCCTTTTAGAAATAAAATTCTGACAGTGTGGAAGATGAGAAGATCACAGAACCACAAAACAATCAGAGTTGGAAGGGACCCTTGAATATTATCTAGTCCAACTCCTGGCCCTGTACAAGACATCCCTGATAATCGTACCATGTGCCTGAGAGCATCGTCCAAACACCGCTTGAACTCTTTTAGTCTTTCTTCAGTTCAGTCTCCTACTTTTGTCTGCCAAGTATCTTAGGCAGCATTTGGTATGTGTGGATTAGAGATGGAGCTGAACTTGAATTCATAATACATTTGAATCTGAAAATATATTTTATTTAGTAAATTGAGGGTTTTTTTCTCATCCAGAAATGTGACAAGGAAGAGCTGCTAGCAATTGTCAGTAACTGCAGCAGTAAAACAAGTGAGGATGAGCATCTAACTCTGGAATGTAGAATATACTTCTAAGAAGTCAAATCTTTGAAAAATGATGGTTCTTAATGTGGTACACACTATATGCCCAGTATTTGTGGCTCTAACTCTCATGACCAGTTGAGCAAGGCGTGTTGCAGTTCCTTACCTCTACAATTTAGTGCAGTCTTGTGAAGAACACGGTGCCTTTTTAAAGTCTGACACATCATGTCCTATCCTGGTTCCGAGGCTCAGCCTGCTGAGGAGTTTATCCATGGGCTTGCCCATGGGTGAGATCCACATGTCAACAGGTGCCTTGCAGAACAATGCTAAAGCTACCTGTGTTTGCTGCTGAGGTCTGGCCTCTTCTTTGGGACTTCACTACAGGACAGAAATACAAATATATGTAGTTCAGCAATTTAGAGTACCTTGCTAAACAAAATTATACTGTCTACAGCTTGGTCTTTATAAATACATTGAGACATTTCTCACTCTGCTGTGAGGAGGAACACCTCTCTAAGCAGAAAAATACATTTTGCAGAAAAAAAATAGAAAAAAAAGGAAATCTTCACATTTTGCTGCACAGAAATTAAATTGAAAATAGGTTCTGCAACCATAGCAAACAAAACCCCCCAACAATTCTCTGCTTCCACCAAGTCTTCATTTTATCAGAGATTAAAGGCTCATGTCACGGCTGAGTAC
This sequence comes from Acanthisitta chloris, assembly GCF_000695815.1. NCBI lineage: Eukaryota > Metazoa > Chordata > Aves > Passeriformes > Acanthisittidae > Acanthisitta > Acanthisitta chloris. Next base: position 28,358 of record NW_008678704.1, read on the forward strand.
TCTGCAGTGGGATTTTCTTGCCCTCAGGCCAGGCTAACCTGCTCCTAGAAATGACACAAACATCCTCAGAGAGTCAAGTAGCCGTGCTCATTCCTAAATAAGCTGATCTTTCTGCTGGGCTGATCTCATAGCTACTATTGATTTCCTTTTATCTGAAAGTACATTGAAGTAGAAAAAAAGAAACTTTGGCTTGTGGCTTTGTTCTTCATTGGTCTTTTATTATGTGTGAAGGCACAGTTTCTATTTCAATGACACTAGAAGAGAACTTTCGTTTAATCCAGAAGCCTCAGGACTATGAAACCTTCTCTTTATCTCCTTTCTAAAGATTCTTGTCAAATCTTGAGGCAGTGAATAAAGAAAGTTGTAGATGCGTTGATTTAATCCAAATCTTTCTCATCTAATGGTGCATTTCCTAATTTCTAACTCAGGATTTAACAAAGTAATTCAGAGAGATGTTTTGGATAAAAAGTCCCTAAGGAATAGAAATAGGAGTCTGTAAAGTCTTTCCTTCCTTAGCTGCTGAAACATTAGCATTCATAGCTGAGGCCTCTCACACCCATGGAGCCTCAAGTCCCCAGCTTTTCTCATATGAGCTGTTATGAATTTTCCAATGTATCCTAAGAACTACAAAATCCACAGCCATTGAGAGCTGGAGGTAAAAGAGCAACTCAGACCTCAATGTTTTCATGTGAAGGTGTTATTAGAGACAGACGGTGTATGAATAGGTGCAGCTTAGCAAATCTTCTGTTCAGTCAATTGTAGATAGTGAAAAGTACATTAATTATGTGAATTCTTTACATAACCTCCAGTGCTTAGCACAGTGGTCTTAGCTTGGTCCTCAACATAGAGGAGAATAAAAAAGTAAACAGTATGTATTGTTTTAGTAGTGGAGTTAACCAGTTTGCAGTTGAAACATGTTAAGAAATGGTATAGCTTATATGGAAGAAGAATTCAGAAGCAACTATGAGCAGATTTCTTTTCTCAGACCACCTTGGGAATGAAATGAGTCACAGAAAATTTCAGTCCAGATAAATTGGAGGAGTTTAAAAATTCCAGACAAACCAGCATGTGGTACTAGTAATTGAAATACAACATTGCCCAATCCCAAGTCCTGTGGTTAAATGCAAAGCAAAATTCCCAAATAACTCAAATTAACCATTGCAGCAGGAAGGTTAGACTGTATGAACTCCTGCATTCATCTGCAACAGTGCTTTTAAAGATCATGAGAGGTTTAGTAGCCTCTTTTGTTATTTGTGCCAAAGAAAAATTTCCATAAATATGAAGCCTGCTAACAAGTATGTAATAACCTGAAAGTAGTATAGTCCCAAGGTCACATTTGAAATTGCAGATACTTAGTCCCTGGAGGACTATGAATCTTCTTAAGTTTAGCAAGTCTGGGTTAAAAATGCTATAATCCACACTGATGAAGAAAGGTCCAATAGTACGAACATAGCAGATTTGTTGATAGAATGTCCTGTGGAGCGTCTTTTGAGCTGCTACGCTCAGCAAATGTGTGAAATCTTGCAGGAGGGAGATACAGGCTCAGATACACCTAACACAGCAGAACTGATTAAACATTGTGGACATGACAATTCGCTCAATCAATGCCAGCTGCAAATCAAATCCTACAGCAATGCCCATCTGCTGCTTAAGCTGGCAAGAGTTCTATCTCTCCTGAGGAGCCAAACTGCTATCAGGGAGGAGATCAGTTTTCTCCCACTGAGTTTGCACTGACTATGCAGTAAGGAGATAAAGACCTGCCCGAGAGGTTTTTTTTCTGTCTGTTTTAACACCGCTTATCTGTTGTAAAGATGAGTCCCAAATATTTGTTTTAGTCTTCACTTGTTGCCATGGCCAGTGCAACTGTGATTCCACAGTTGTGCCTTCTCCCAGATATGATAGCCCATGAGCACAGGGGTTTTGCAGTCTTCTCTAAGTCTTTGATTTACTTTTAAGTGACCTTTTCTAGCATTTCAGAGCATTAGATTTTTGCAATTACTTCCATCCAGTGCACAGGGGAAAGAGAAGTATCCAAAGAATTTATAAGATCTGTACTGGTACTCTGCTTTTGATTGAGGCTGAGGTGGTTTGGCATATGCTGGCATGGTACTTCTAATCAGCAGATCAGGGGACAGGATGGAAATTTGTGCCTCTAAATGTCAGCCAGGGTCCATCTCTGTCTCTGTAATGTTGTATGTGGGTGTTGATGGGTGAAGGGCTGTGAGGGAGCCATCTGCAGCCAAATTCTCAATGGCTTCAGGATCCTAGGTAGGACAAGTTCTACTTCTGTAGAGAGTGACTGGTTGACATCTCAGCTAATCCTCCAGCGTGTAACAGGAGCAGAACTGCATACACAGCTGTTTCATAAGGTGGGTAGAAGGTACATGGCTGGTCTGACTCTGGTTTGGTTGAGAATGAAATGATGGCTCTGTAAAGGTGAGTTTATCCCTGACCCACAGCAGCTTAGCAACTGCACCAACAAGGCAGGGATTGAGGAACCTGACTGTTGCTAGCTTTTATGATGCAGTGCATCAGATGTGCCTGCCACAAAGGCTGAAGCAGGGGAGATAGAATCATAGAATCAACCAGGTTGGAAGAGACCTCAAAGATCATCGAGTCCAACCCTACCATTGTTACCAGACCATGGCACTAAGTGCCACATCCAGTCTCATCTTGAAAACCTGCAGGGATGGTGAATCCACCACCTCCCCAAGCAGCCCGTTCCAATGCCTGACTACTCCTTCTGTAAATAAGAAAAAATAAACAGAGTTCAGATGACCCAGCAGACTTAGACTCAGACAAGAAGGTTTGCATTTTGGCTATTCATAGTTTCCTTCAGAAGAAGTTACCTACATGTGTCACTCAGTTTCCTCCTGAGTGACACATGTAGGTAACTCCCACTATTCCCTTCTAGGAGGTTGCCTGAGTGTGTATGCACGCATTTCAGTTTTTTTAATCCTGCTAAAAATGAGTGTTTCCTAAGGCTCAGTCATCTTCAATTATACTGTGGGCCCAGTGTTCAACCCCATGCCAGACTCTTATTGTGGGACCAGCTCTACTGTCAATGTTGGTGGTAAGCCTAAAGCAATGGTCTTCAAGTTACAAAACCTGTGAAAGTGTGAAAATGGTTTTCATCTCTCTTTCAAGCTCAGGAAGACTGAACAGGGCACCCACATTTCATTTCATCCATGAAAACTAGAAAGGAACCTTTTCCTCAACAGAAAGGTTTTTGGTCAAATATAATGATCACAGGAGGTGTAGATTAGCATGCATGAGTCATAGATATTTCTCGCTCTGGCTCTGAATACAAGCAGAAATACTAGATTCATATATACATCCAGTCTTTCTGTACAGTGCAGCAGCAAAATGAAGCACAGAGAAGATACTGAACTTCAAACGTCTTGGCAAAATTGCATGTATTTTCTTGATGTTATCTTAAAGACTATCTGAAATTTACAGTAGAGCGCCTTCTCTATTTTAGACTGAAGCAGCAGGACTGATTTCTGGGTGTGAAAAGTGACAGTTCTCAGTACCACTGTTGCAGAATATGGAGTATGACAAAATTATCTTAGGTTGCAATGTTCTTTATATATTTTAATTAAGACTTTCCTAATCAGCAAGAAAGGACTGTTAATCAGCAGCAGAACAGTTAGCATTCCTTAGTCAAAGACATCAAGGAACTAATAAGCTGTAAGAATGCAGTGAATCAAGATGTTGCATGTCTATGAATAGATAGCCAGCTTGGCAAAAGACTCAAGGTCCATGTATCTCTTAGCTGAACTATGTTCATTATAATACTGAAAATTATACCTGTGAGTCAAAATGACCCTTGTCCAGGTGAAGACCCTTCCCTTGGGCATGCACATATGTTAAACGGGATTATCTAACTTGTATGAAAACTGCTCATGCAGTGGTGGAGGATTCTGGTGTGATGCACGTGGCACCAGCAAAATAAGGAAGTTGTTCAGGCACATCTGTGTTGTTCACCTTTCACAATGCATATTTTTGAAAACTGTTGAGAGATTATACAGGGTGTAGGTATAATTAAACCATTTCCCTGGACTATTTTCCCCCTTCTAGGGAAGCGTGACATCTGCAACTGCTTTGGGCCTTTGACTGCAAAATGTTACTTAAAATGTAGGGTATTTACAGTTCTGTGAGGAAAACAGCTGGAAAATATTTTTTAAAATTCTGATGTGACATTTACAGAACTTTAGCAAAATGGATTTTGTTCCAATTTTTAAGCTGTGAAATTGTTGGGGAATTTAATGCTTCTAAAGGCCATTTACTATTCTTAAACTCTATTATTCACACATTTTACCAGTAAAAGCCTTCCTGGTAGCTGATGATATTGTTCTCTTTCGGCTCAACTTTAGTGAGAGATTGCTGAAGAGATGGGAGATTGAATCGCTAAGTAATTCCTCTCTCCAGCCTTGGCTGTTGTAGTTTGTGTGCACAGATGGGAAAGATGAGCTATGCTTGTTTTGTCTGGAGTGGCAGGAAGTGTACCAGAGTGCTGGCGAGCTTCAGAGGTGAGCTGGTTAAAAGTGAGTTTTCTGTCCTGTGGGGATCTTGTGACATTTTCACATGTTTTTCACACTTATGCAAAGGGGAAATGACACATTTCTCTTGCAGCTCATGAATATACTTTTGAGTCAAGTTTCTCCTAGTTTTCAGCAGCCTGCCTGAAGTAAGCAGGAAGCCTCAGAGCCCCTACCTGTCAGACAGTTAGCTGAAAGACGATCTGGAGGACTGACATATTCCCTCTAGCTCATGAAAGACCAGTTGTTCATGGGAAAACTTGGGCTAAACCCTGTCCTATACACTCAGATTGGACAGCATGGCTCAAAGACTGCGAGGGAGCTTTGAGATTAACTTGCCCCATTGCCTTGAGCAGCCACAACACTACTTAGCTGTTAACAAGACATTTGATGAGGGTGCAGAGTAGCTTTTCCCCATAAAGTTATGGACTGCTGTTCCTCAAACAGGGCTTCAGAGCAGAATTTATGCTTCCCTCTTCTTATGGGGCCCAGACACCTCTTATCATGATGACAGGGAGGGCAGAGGGCTGGAATATATAGGCGTCATATGATAACCCATTCATTGCAGTGACTTGATGTCCATTAAAGTTGTGTAAATGCTGAGATTTTCAGCATTCC
>NW_008678704.1:33538-36676 GCF_000695815.1 Acanthisitta chloris
CTGTCACAAAATATGAGGTGATATGACCAATTTGCATCTTGTGTCTTTGATGCTCTTTCTATGGGCCAGGCACTGATGTGGATCTTGGCATATTTTAGCTGTAGTCTCTGGCATGGGAACCTCTGATAGAAACAGTCCATCCTTTTCCAGCCTCTCTTTCACAAATCATGGCCCATCTGGAAGGAACCTGAATCACTGCTGGCAACAGCCAGAATCACTAAACAATGTTATCCCTGCTGTTGCTTGTTGTACAGTCTTATATTAGAGCTGTTTGTGACATTTAGTTTGTTTATGAAGCAAACATTCCTACACCCACTCCTGTTTTTGTTTGTTCATGTAAATTATGGCACTTTGCAACTTAATTGCTATGGGCTTTATGAAACTGCATTAAGGACTGTGCTAATTGTGGGCTTCCTCCCTTCCTATTCCTGGATGCATTTTGAAATTCTATAATTGGGTGTATTTAATTTTTTGTAACTTTATGTATGAAATTGTGAGTTTACATGAATGAAGTAGAGAAAATCTGGCTCTGCATCTATACAGAAAAACCTTTGTCTTCTGAAGTGTTCTGGAAGTTTGGGCTGTTTTTCAGAGCAGCAATCCTGGGAAATCATTTGGGGATTGGGAACTGATAATTGGAGAGAAGAGTCCTGACCCAACCCACCTACACCTATGAACTGTCAGTAACCTACCCAAACTGCCCAACTTAATGTCAGAACCACCTTTACAATGGGTCATGGCTTTGCCATGATCTACAAGAATTTGTGGGAAATAGCCAGTGATTGAAGCATTTGGAAACATGAACATTTGAATGGTAGCTCTGGCTCACAACATCCTAGGTATTGCTGTTATGGGCAGCAGAAAGATTAATCCTTAGTTAAAAAATTTGCTCTCAGAAAATTCATGCCTCTGCATTGACCTGGGATGGAGCACATCCATCAGTCATTATTTTCTATCTGTCTTTGTGAGGCCAGATACTCATATAAAGACGCTCAAAGAATTTGGTGAAGGCAGTCATTCCACAGCTGGCTGACCAAAGCTCCAGGCTGTGGATTAGACATTTGTATCTGCATTACCCTACCAGCCTGCTTCACCTGTTCTGTCATTGGTGTTATGCAACTGTGAAAACATATCTTATTCAGCAGTTCTAGTAATCAAATCTGGTTTTCCCTGATTTTCTGCAGGGTCCAGTCTTTCATGGTGTAATTTAAAACATGAACATTAAGAGCAGCAGACAGGCCTGACAATTTGCAAAACATTCTTTTTGTGTGGCTAAATATCTTTGTTTGTTTTAACCTCCACATATATACCTTTCATAGTTAGTGTTATTCTTCCTGTTTTGTCTAATTCACTGTGGAAATGAAATGCTGTATTGGGTTTGCATGGCCAGGTTTTGGTAGTGGGGGCAGTGGGGACTGCAGAGGTGGCATCTGTGAGAATCTACTAGAAGCTTCCCCCGTGTCTGACAAAATCAATTCCAGCTGGCTCCAAAACAGACTCACTACTGGCCAAGTCCAAACCAGTCAGAGATGGTAGTACCACCTCTGTGATAACACATTTAAGAGGGAAAAAAGTTATTGCGCAGAGGTAATTGTGGCCAGGAAAGAGGAGTGAGAATGTGTGAGAGGAACAACTATGCAGACACCAAAGTTGGAGCAGGTGCTTCAGGTGCCAGAGCAGAGATTCCCCTGCAGCCTGTGGTGAAAACCATGGCAAGGTAGGCTGTCCTGCTGCAGCCCATGGAGGTCCATCAAAGTGCAGAGATCCACCTGCAGCCTGTGCCAGAGCAGGTAGATGTCCAAAAGAAGACTGTGACCCCATGGAGAAGCCCACGCTGGAGCAGGCTCCAGGCAAGGACCTGCAGACCCATGAAGAGAGAAGCCCACACTAGAGAAGATTTGCTGGCAGGACTTGTGATCCCCTGGAAAGGGCCCCAGGTTGGAGCAGTTCATGAATAACAGTAGCCCATGGGAAGGATTCATGCTGGAGAAGTTTGTGGAGAACTGCCTCCTGTGAGAGGGACCCTATGCTGGAGCTGGGAAAGGGCTCCTCTCCTTGAGGAGGGCACAGTGGCAGAAACATGTGATGGACTGACTGTAACCCTCATTCCCTGTATCCTTGTTTGTTGTGGGGGAGGAGGTACAGCCCAGGAAGGAGGGAGAGGTGGGGGGAAGGTAGTTTTGAGATTTATTTTGATTGGTAATAAATTCAGCTAATTTCCCCAAGCTGAGTCTGTTTTGTCTGTGACAGAAATCAGTGAGTACCCTTTCCCTGTCCTTACCTCAACTCATGAGCCTTTTGTTACGTTTTCTTCAGCATGTGCTTGGGAAGTAGTTTCCTTTTGGGAGAAGATTATCCTGAAATATTCCCTTTGCCCTGGGATTGACAGTTGCAAGAGGCTTTGACAAAGAACATGTTTTTTTGCTTTTTTTTTAAGATGAAGGAACATACTTGTGTTTGGAAGCAGGTGAAAGATATTTATTTCTTCAATGTAAAGAAATAACTAGTAAGCCCAGTGGGCTGTATCTTAGCAGCCCTGCAAGAGGAGAATGGTTCTTCTCTGAAGAGAAAAAACCCTTTTGTCCAAAGGTCTGCATGGCAGCCGGCAGCCAGCATCCAGAGAAATTATCATTACCCTCAGGTGAAAAATAATCTCTTCTTGTCAGAACCACCAAAATACCCCCTCCAGGAATGGCATTCTGGAAAACTTTATTACTTCATTGAGCATCAGCTTATGCCTGTTTGAGTGCTTTTCAGCTTGTGTGTTTGAGTATGGAATGTCACTGAAAGCAGAAACATGGAAAACCACTTACACTGGAGTTCTTAATTCTCAGGAACTGAGGTATTTTGTTTTTGCCACTGGTCTTGTTCATTATGATGTCACTTGCCAGTGTTATTATGGGCTTTTTTATTGCTAGATTGATCCAGTTCTTTCATAACTTTCCTTTGTGCTATCTTAGTTACATCCTCTGGCAAGAGAAGGATACTTCTATAGTAGACTTGAGCTTTAGAAAGTGGATTCTGGTGGTGCTACTCTCTTGTCTATGGTTGGGTCAAACAAAACCTATAATTGAAAAGTCTAGGAAGAGGAACGAACTCCTTTTACCTGACTGTTCAGTGGATAGTTTGCATTAAGGA
>NW_008678704.1:36700-42874 GCF_000695815.1 Acanthisitta chloris
TAAATAAAATTGCTGAGGGCAGCCACAATGCATTCTGGTTTCAACTTTTGCTTTGCTCCTTAACTTCTTAAAATAGAAATTGTACTGAAGATGTACTGTTTACTACGTCTTGTGTCAGGAGCTGTGTACTTTGACTGGCAAAAGGACTGAGGATTTCCTAACTGTTCAGCTAACAGAAAGTGTCTATTTTGCACACACCTCAGAAATTTGTTGGCAGCAAGTGGCGATTGATAGCATCTTGTCCAGCTGAAATTACAAAGCATATTTCATGCGATAAAACTGAAGAAAGTTAATTTCCAAAGAAGACAAAGGGTGTGCGATGCTTAGTTGCTGATTGGGGTTAAGCCACAACACTTGGAAAATCTCTCCAAAGAGCTGGGACAAGATGTTTTTTGGGGGAAGCACTTGCTACACTGAGTAACTTCCTACTAAAAGAAGCATGGTTACTACCTGCTAAAGTCAGTGGATTTCTCTTGGTGTTCTAACAGGTGGCAAAGACTCAGGCATGATGACAACTCCACATGTAAGCGGTGATGAGTTAATCGAGTTCTCTGCTTGCTTAAAACACAACAGTTAATTTTGCGGAATTTATAGTCTTTAGTTTATTGGTGTGCCAGATGTCCTCATGCAGTCTTCCCACTTCCAATTAAAGCTGACTCCTAGTCTTAGAACTGATAAAGTGAAATTCCTGAATCTTTTTGTGGATCCTTTCTCTTATTTTAAATCCATTTCTTTGTACTGCTCTGCTTTCCTTTTTCTATAAAGTAATTAGTACTTTAAATATGTATTGTAGAGCACTGTAGTCCTTGTTCACTTGTTCTATAATCTTGTCATGATTCACTATTTGAACTCCAAATGTATTTATGTGATTTTTCTGTCACTGACTGCAAGCTCATTGCTAGCAAATGGAGACCAAATGGAGTGCATGCTTTTGGGGGATTCCCACAGGAGCTGTGTAGAGATGTACTGTCACTTTTTTCCCAGGGATGCACTGTGGTGCATTGGGTGGAAACTTAGAGTGGTCTACTTCCTAATCACACATTTCTGTGTCTCTGGCTTTGTGGGCCTCAGTTGTTAGCCACCAGCAGTGGGGCATTGCTGCTCCTGAAGATTCTGAAAGCCACCTCTCCCCTTGCTCTTCCTCTTTCAGGAAAAGACCTCATCTGCTCCTTGGCAGGCAGTTCCTTCTGCATTGTGTGCTCATTCCTGAAATCTGTTCACTTGGTGTCCAGAAATACATCCATGAATATAAAAAAATTCGTTGCCTTCCTTCCACAAAATTAGTAATAATGCTAATTGGAGATGCCTCTAACAACAAAATATTTTAGCATCTTAAATGATGCCACTGACTGTTCACTCTTATTTTGCTGGCAGCGAACATCCTGTACCATCAACGTAGTCTTTGCCATTAATGCAGCAACCTTGATGGACTTGGATTGTAGTTAATGCAAACTTGCAAATTCTGTGTGTCCTTCTCAAAGCCAGGAGATTTACTTGATTAATCCTCACACTGTATCCAGAAGATGAGCAGTTATAGATTTGCTAATGGAGATTTACTTCACTGCAGTCTGCTAGAAGAAAGCAGAGCCAAGTCTTCTGAAACTACAGTCTCTTAAAAAAATATTTATGTCAGCTAAAATTGTCTGTACTTCAATCTTATGCAGTATTTCAACTACAGAACAAAACATAGGACCAACTTATCTGTGGGGGGAGAAAGAAGGGGCAGCAAATGGGAGAAGCAAGCAAGATTTGGGATGGTGCAGCAGAGATAGTCACCACCATAGGTCCGGCAGCATTTTGATGATCCATAGTTGTCTTTTCTTTGGTGATGAGTATGCACACCATGCTCTGGAAGCTGGTCCTTTTTATAGGGCTCTACTGGGCACTGATTGGTCAGTTTCTCTGGAGTTGACCAGTTCCCAACCTCTGATGTCAGTCCTGGACAATGGTGGACAACGGTGGTCTAGGCAGCTGGAGGGGATGTTGCCCATTATCTGGCAGATGGCTCAGCAGCCAGAGGGTGGAGGTGGTGGACAGTTGTCTGAGAATGTCCTTGTCTGCTAGCTAGGTCGTTATCTGCTCTGCTAGGAGGATTTGGGTGGTGGACAATGGTGCCTCGGGGCATCTTGGGAGTGGAGACGCCCAGTGAATCAACAAGCCTTGAGGCAAAACAGTCCAGGGGTCTCGGTCTTCAGTCTCCTTCACCAAGTCATCAAAGCCAGGCAATGTCAAAACAGACATTTCTTAAAGGTTCCTTACAAATATACCCAGGAATTTGGCAACAAGCAAGTCATAGGGGTACTCAGTTACGCAATTTGATGTATAGAAGAACCCACAGCTTCCCACTTGAATACATTTAGGTTGGCCAGGAAGAGAGGCTGAGAAACTAGAATTTCCAGGTTATTTCAGGTGTTTCAAGTTTCAGTGTGCTCTGTGTTTAGTGGGATACAAATAACTCATATGATGCTAGAAATTCAAAGGGGAGATTTTTATACGTTGCCTAATGCTAAAATGTCTAGTAAACTGTGTTAATTAGGATTGTCAGTGAATTTTCATTTTCTTGACTGAAAGCCCCAGAGAAATAGAAACATTGCTATTGACACAATCACAAGCTTTTCCTAATTTCCCATTCAGAAAAATGGTGAAGGTTTGGTTTGCTTATGGGACATAGGTCTTTACTTCATATGAACTACTTTAACATTGTGCTGTAATTGGTTAGATTTTTGGCAGAGTGAGACCATGGGTCACAACAATGCCTGTATTGGAGCTTCTTTTAATGCAATTTTCTAACAATACAAAATGATCTGAATTCCCTTTGTGCTTCCATTCCAACATCAGAGACTTTTGAGCCTGTTGAAATTTAGGGAATGTACCAGGACAAACGAAACTGAACACTGATGAACAGGAAGTCAAAATGTTTTGCAGGATTTGTCACTTGCAGTTTGTAGCTGGGGCAATGCCACTGGTAGAGCTGTGAAAAACAAATAGGGCTGGAAAGGGCGAAATAGACCTCCACAATAACTAACTTTATTTTTGCATGTTAATCATGTATTGATACAGTTCTACACCTGGTCTTTCAGGTTAGTAAAATTAAGAGTTTTATATTTATGAAATCAACAGTAAATCTGGAGAACAAGTGGTGTGTAAGAACCTCTGGAAAAGCTGCATATTTGTAAAGAAGAAAGTATTTGTTTCACTTTACCTCCTGGTTGACTGACATCCAAATCATCTTGTTATTAGCAGGGGCTGTCTAATTTGTTGAACTGCCAATCTGAAGACCTGAGAAGCAGTATATATATAAAACACCAGTGAAGTGCACCAGAGAAAATAAGACAGGACCAGAAATCATTTAGTTTAAATTAGATGAAGAATTGGTAGAATTTGAAGGAATTTGCATATACATCTATAGTTAAAGGAGACATTTCATCCAAATTACTGTATGACCTGTGGAAACCTCTCCACCACATGACAGATCCACAGCTGCAGCTCTTGGTTACAGCTATTTTGCATTCACAGCCTGGAACCTGTTTCAGATAATGTGTTATTCTTGGCATTTGACCAATTCTGTGACTTTATATTACATCAGTTAGGCAAGCTGAAAAGTTGCACGATGTAATTAAGCACCAATAATTTAACAATGAAGTGATAGTTTTAGTATGGGGAATGCGCGCTGATTTCTGAGAGCTTTATTTGATTTGAACTCCTTTGAATAATAATGAGATCAAACACAAGTCTCCAGGCTAACTTGTTGATTTGAGAAGCCATTGAAAAATGGCAGTGCAGATTTAATTCTCCCAATAATTTATTTTCAAACGCCTTTAAATACTTTTTGTGTGTATTATAGTGAGATTGAAAATTTCTCTGTTTTTTTTTTTTTTCGCTTAGACTGGTTCTTAATAACAAAACCATGATTTTGAATGGAAAATATCAGAGACCTTGAAATTTCAGCAGCACACTGCAGAAAAAAAATTAAATTAAGCAGTGACTTAACCTTCTTTCCCATTCCCACTTTGATCTGAGCTACTGCCACAAGGTGCTTGCTCTGCTTATTCTTGTGCCAGAGCTCACATACTGGGTATGACTTGTGCTTCCCATCATCATGTTCTCTCTCTGAAGTTTGGAGGTGCCAACAGCTATTTTTGAACTCACTAACACTTCTGGAGGACCTAAAGGTGAAGGATAATGTCTCTGCTGCTGCCTATGTTTTTTTGTTTGTTTGTTTGTTTTAATGGTTTTCTCCAGTTTACTTTCCTTTTCCTCCTTTTCTTCCAGGAAAGTTTGTCTTGGCTTTCATCCTTCCTCAGCATTTCCACTTTGCCCATGCCTTCATCATGCCTGTGAGGAATGGAGAGGAAGTTTCTGTTTCTGGTCTAGGTGCTGTCACTCTGCCTTCAAGGCACTCTGGCTGGAGAAGAGATGACAGAGAGGAACACAGCTTCAAGGGCTCGAACTGGAATAGACATCACAGATGTAGTAGCTTTCAGGTCAGGGCGTGCCTGGAGAAGAACAGGGTTTGTCTGCAGTAGGCACATGTATCCCAGTAAGAAGCTATGACCAGCCTAGAGAGGAGCCAGATGTCATTAGTTCTAAAACGTGATGCCCTTGGGGCAACCATTCACAAGTTAGCCAAGGTAAGATGCTGTCAAAACACTTATGTTCCCAAGATTTGCATGAATTTCCCTTCTAAGAGGCCAGAAAGCATAACAATGTCAAGAGATGGTGCTTTAGCTGATACTGGAGAATAAATAGATCTGCTTTGCCACCTTCTGCGCACAAACACTCGAGCAGCATTGTTTGGCTGAGAGCTCTTGCCTGCACAATCATTCTTATTTCCCCTTTGAGTGCTTGCCATTTATATTTGCAGCTGCACTTCTGCAACACGGGCATGTTACAGAAGCAGACAGAGCAGCTTAGGTGACCTTAATGAAAGGCTTTTCCATTCAAAACAGGTATCACAGGTATAACTGCCTGTGGGAGAAACATCTCCTAGAACACAGCACAATTCTTACACTTGCGTGCAAAGTGTTCTGATTATCCCATTTTAATGACTCTACTGCAGACCACTTTGAATATCCAAGGATGAGGCCTGATCAGAATTTTAATATCTTTACTTGCTTCAATTCATTTTGATATCTGCATCAGGCCCACTAATCTCCTTTATAAATGATACTTCTTAGGAAACAAGTGAGAAGGCAATAAAAGGTAAACTCAGTGAACTTATTGGAGGGAGAGGAGATAAGAATCAGATAATACTCCCTTTTGTTTAATTCAGTGTTCTGCAAAACTTATTTATTTTGATTTAAATGTTTCAGTTCCATTGAGTAGTTCTGCTTTTCTAAGTATTTAGTCACACTACCCTTTGTGGACTTCAGGTTGATTATGCTGTCTAACTAAAAGCATATCAGACTCTAAAGTGGCCATCGTAAATCATAAATCCACTATGACTGAAAAGGCAATGAGACTCTTGTGCTAATTATTTCCTTTCCTGAAATAAATGTGCAGTATTTCAGGGAGCTGTCTGTGGTTTTAATGATGATGTGGATATTACACTGAAGTGGAAATGTGACGTGGTCCTGATTGCAAACAGGCATGCAAAAGTAAAGGCTCTGGAGGAACTGAAAAATAAAGAATAGACTGAAAAATGGGAGGGCAGGTGAAAATTGCCTAATGATTTTAAGACTCTGATGGGAAAAAACCCCAGAACTTTAAAGAACGTAGAACAACTCTGTACATTATGAATTATCTGGGAGTGATCTGCATTAAACTACTTAGTGTGTGCAGTTAACTCTGCATTCACTTTGCACCTGTAATATATGAGCACTTTGGATGCAAAATGTTGCGCGAGGGGCTGGGAATCAGTTCTCAAGTGATTTCTCCTGACTTAATGCTGACCTGGGCAAGTGCTTTCTCTTAATGTACATAGTCCTAATCCTGCATTTAGAGAAAGTTGGAAATTTGACCCTAGACATCTTAGGATGTGTGTGCAGGGTTCAGCCTCCTCAGGAAGGTGATAGGCATGAACAGCTACTGAGCAACTACACTGATGGCAAGTAACTGTTCTGTACCTAGATCATAAGGACTACCAAAGCCTCAAACATGACAGGGCCCTGCTTTGAGTAACAAAGAGAAGAGATGGTTTTAAGCAGAAAAGAGGAGATAAGCAAGAGCAGGGAA
>NW_008678704.1:42891-49902 GCF_000695815.1 Acanthisitta chloris
CAGTTCTGAGTCTGAAGATAGCTCAAGGCTGAACTGCATAATGGAAAACCTGCATTTAACTTTTTTGCTCTCAGAAAATGAGCTGTCTCAGTCTCTCCAAGCAGTTAATTTTTTTCTCCAAAGGGACCAAGCAAAGAGTTCTGCAAGTGGATCTTCTACTGATAGAAAGAAGGAGAGAGATTTTTCAGCACAGGTTTTTTCAGCGTTTTCTCAGCTGTCTGGTACCTGCACAATATGTTTTTGTCTCTGTTCTGGTTCACCAGTGTTTTTCAGGTAGGCTCATTTTGCTGAGCTCTGCTTTGTGTAGTTGTAACAGATAGTTTGGGAGAACTCCCTGCCTCCTGGACTGGCACTTGGAAAATCATGTCCACCAACATCTGTGTATTCTGCTGCTACCTTTTCTGTCTTGGTATGGCATCCCTCTCTTCTACCCTCTCAGCCTTGGACTTATAAATTCCTGCTTTGCGTACCTACAGCAGATATTGCTGCCACTTTTCCACCTGGCCCATTTGTACTCTCAAGCATGGCAGCTCTGTGAAGTTGGCCTCAGACGGATTGCACTTTATTGTGCTTGGAACAGAGGGGGAATGAGGGAGTGGAACAGCTGTAGTTGCTTCAAATTTCACCCTTGCACGAGAAAGCTTCAAGGAGATCACTGCTGTGACTAAGCTGGTTTTTTTCTGCTGCTGACAGATGACTATGAAGAAAAAAGAGCATGAATGTGTACATTACAGACCTCTTTGGTGAGACAGTCATCCTGTTCTAATTGTGATACATCAGCTTACAGTTGCAAGGATTTAAATGACTGTCCTGTGAATATGACAACGGGAAATAAATATCATTATCAGTTGTAAAAATAAAAGTACCCCGAGAAACAGACTGGAGCAAACAAAAGGTACTGATTTGTAATTAGCAGATAAAATGCACATGGAAAACCTGGCTATCCACCTGGGTGTTATACTGCAAAAGTTCATGAAGACAAACATTTCAGTACTAGAAAGTTGATGTTTGAACTTATTTTGACTTTTAGAGGATCATTCTGCAAATCACACACAACAATCTGAACCACACAGATCTTGTTTTCTGTGATTGTTTCTTCAGTCACATCCCCTTCTGCTTCAGGTGAACCTGCACTGAACCAACAGGGAGGTTTTATTTCACCTCATAGAGAAGATATTGCCACAGTTTTCTTGCAATGCAGAAATGTGTGCTGCTTATAATTCTGAGGTGCCTGGAGAAGCTTTGCTGCTAGACTGCCTGGTTATGTATTTATCCTCTAGAGTCTGTTTCCAGGCAGATCAAAAGCAGAAGAAAAAGGCAAATACCTCTTCTGCCATGAGGCTGTAGTAACAGATCATATGGTGAGAAAATATCCTCCTGTCTGTGCTGGGGGCATTAGACAAAAAGGTACGAACTAACTTCACACAATTTATCCTCATACCATCAGACATCCTCTTCAACTAATAAATCTGTATTAATGTGGCTAAATGGTTTCCGAACTGCTGGAGGTGGCAGTCAATTTCAACACAGGAGTGAAGGCAGTCTGTCCCCACTTCCACCTGACCATTTTGATATACTGGGTATATACTGAGCTGGGAAATAGCTAGAAGTTGACCCTAGTGTTGTGAACAAGTTCCTTAGGTCACGTAAAGAATCATGCGCAAAGGCATTGACAAAAGCAGCTTTACCATAAAAGTGAAAGCATGGCAAATTTCAATAGCAAGGTTCACGCTACTACTTACTAGGTAGTTAAAGCACACAGAGAAAAGCAAACCAAAATCTAAAATAAATCAATTTAAAACTAAAATCAACCAAAATTTATCCATGTGGAGGCTAGAAAAGAGTAAGGATAGGAAAAGGTAAGGATGAAAAAGAACAAGGAAGACCCTTCCATTGAGTCACAACGTTCAGAATGGGCCTCCTTGCTAAACTTAGCCCCAGACTTGAACAATGATTTAAGCCTAAAGGTTAGACAGCATTTAAGCTTAATGGCTCTTAATCAATAGCCTAATTTAAACAACGTAACAAAAATAACTCACTTATGGCCCTAACTTCCTTACCAATGTAATGTACTTAAGGATCTAGGAGTGCAACATTCATAGTACATTGGCTATAACTTACTCACACTTGCACACACAGACACCTAAAGGAGTATGCATGAAGTATATACCTGTGAAAAATTCCCTTCAAGTTCAGTGAAGTACTCATGTCAGATGACTTTGCATCTCCCCAGTGGGAGAAGGGTTGAGCCTCAGAGAGTGGGAGTATCAGCCCAGGCTCTGTCATCATTGTTTTACAGTGGTCCTCTGAGTATAGCAAACTTGATAGTTTGCTGGCTCTGAGAGGTGTCCCACTCAGAGGGACACTGCTGATCACAACCTGTTGTAGTCCAAGAGGCCTCAAAGCATCTCACTCAGGACCACTTTTATAGGGTCGCAAGAGCATCAGCTTTCATCATGGTAATTTTCCATCCTGGCCACCATTTGGGTCAGTAACTTTCTTTTAAAGTTCAGCAGCAAAACTGTTGTTCTGCTTGGATTGTTATTCAGGCAACAAAAATAAATTTCCAAGGCTGTTCATTAAGAAACTGGAGCTCTCAGCTCAATTTCCTGGGAGCAGACAGTGTTTCTGATAAGCTCAAAAGGAGCTTAGCCCAGGTGCTGTTCATCAACGCTGAGGCCTAATGAGTGTTTCTGAGATCATAGTGTGGCCTGAAGGTTGGGGTGGAAAGAGAAGATGCACGACCATACTTATAAAAGGAAGTCCTCCAGGCTGTGCAGAGGCAGGATCTAGCTCCTGTTTCATTTGATCAATATATACATCACCTTATAGCCTAAGTACAAAGTACAACCTTATAGCACAAAGTTACTTGCCTGCTGTGTCTGCTTCTCCAGCTGCACTCCTGCAGACTG
Source organism: Acanthisitta chloris (assembly GCF_000695815.1). Taxonomy (NCBI): domain Eukaryota; kingdom Metazoa; phylum Chordata; class Aves; order Passeriformes; family Acanthisittidae; genus Acanthisitta; species Acanthisitta chloris. The sequence continues at coordinate 45,804 of NW_008678704.1, forward strand.
TGCTTTTAACATTTGCTCTGCCAGGTGGGCAGGCAGAGGATTGCTCCTGTTGCTGATTGACAATCCTGAATATTCATGTACTGTGAGTGAGCTAAAATGCTGGCAATAACAGATCTGTGAACCTACTCCCAGGAAGAAATATACCTTCTGGTTGTTGCACAGTGAATGGAAATTTCTCTGAATGGTGTTTTAGCAGATGTCCAGTGTTGTGGCACTTGCTGTTCAGAGTTATTGCAATGCTGATTCAGTCTAGACAATGAAAATTACACTAAAATATTAGATATATCTCTGGCTACCACATGAACCTCTCTGATCCACTGGTTTGGAAATATAACTAATGTACTGTTTGTGACAGCAACCAAGTCATGTGTTTCCCAGGTGGAACATTGATGATTTTGGTTATTGTTAATACAGGAACACAAAGCATGGGCAACTCCCTCAAGTTTAAGTGGCTTGTTTCATATATTACACATGTGCATGCTATTAAGCACACACTATGTTTCTGTTGCAGGATGTGCAGCTTCAGGGTGAACTTCCTGCCTAGGCAGGAGTGACATAAGGGAGGGAGGATTGCAATGAGTGAAGGGGCTGTTCAATGCCAAGAGAAGGACTAGAAACGGACACTTGGAGCAGAAAGAACCCAAAGGACAAGGGCAGAGCAGTGAAGGATGTTGGAAGAACCAGGAGATTGGGTATGAATGTTCCCAGAGTGGAAAAGAAGAAGTTGATGGAGAAGTCTAATACCCAGAAAATGTGTATGTAGAGCACTGGGAGAGTTCTGTGGAACAGCGTGAAGCTGTCTTTAGGATCGAAGAACATACCTGAGGGACAAAGGAATAGGAGGAAAAGATTTCTGATGTGGACAGTGGAAGAATAAATGAAGACAGACTAAGAGAAGGGGGCTCCTGCATCAAGAATGGTCTTGCTGAGCATATGGACAATGTCTGCTTCCATACTCTGCTCTTGGGAAGATATGGCCAAAGATCGAAGACAACTATAGAGTCTGTGGCATGGCAGGGATTGATGAAGAATCCTCCCAAAGGATGACAGGTCCAAAGGCTCTGAAGGCAAATCTCTGGTGGAGGGGACTAGCATGGCCCTGGCTGGCTATCTATGAGTACTTACAATTATCTTGTAAGGCAAAGGAAAGGGCTTTGCCAAACAGTGTGTCTTCTGCCAAAACTTGCCACTGGCCGAGGAAGCTGGGCTGACCTCCAGAGTTCATGAAAGATGAGAGAAGGATATTGTGTCCATAATGGCTCTGCTGTGTTTTGATGTGACGCCAGACATTTGAGGGATGTCATTTTGGATAACATGCTGACAGATCTGCTCTACTGCAATTCCCCAGTTACTTCCTGGAGTGCAGACTATCGGAGGGTGGGACTCCAAGTGGTAACAGAGGGTCACTGTAACCTAACAGACTCCTTTCAGTTTGCTTATGCTTTAAAGAATGGCCCTGGTAACTATTGACAGCACAAGCTTTTTCCTTGCCAGGCCACTCAGCTCACATGAATGTGTGACCCACAGTACTGCAGGGTTTATGGCTCCAAGTGCCAGGGGACAGCATCAGGTGAGGAGTCACAGTAAGGCAGTATAACTGTCAAACTGATATGCAACCTCTGAAGGTGAGTCTGGGGAAGATGGAAATTTCCTGTTAAGTGTACGGGCAAAAGCTCACCTGATTTTTACTTTCACATTTTTTTTGTGAAAAGGAGTTCTTATGATACATCTGGCTTTTTTTTTAGTAAGCCATAAAAGCTACAAGAGGCATGGTAGGAAGTCTGAGTGTTTATAACAACAGGCAATCAAAAAATGAAGTTTGTTTTTTTCATACTCGTGCCTGCTTTACTTTCCAGTGTAAAGCAGAATTTACTGAGCTCTGGATTGTTCTCCCTCTAACAGAGAGTGTGACTTGGATTTTGGCTGTTATAAGAAAGGTTAGTTACAACTTTAAAAAAATCCAACCCAACCCAAACCAAAACCCACAAAAAACCCCCAACCAACCCAATGGAAAAAAAAGGCAAAAAATCCCAAACAAAAAAAACCCCATGAAAACAAGGACATAAAATCTTACGTATTTTAACCCCAGCTGGCAACTAAGCACCACACAGCTGTTCACTCACTCCCCTTACATTGGGATCAGGGGGACAATCAGAAGAGCAAAAGGAAGAAAACTTGTGGGTTGAGATAAAAACAATTTAACAGGGAAAGCAAAAGCCACACATGAAAGTGAAGCAACACAAGGAATTAATTCATCACTTCCTATGGGCAGGCAGGTGTTCAGCCATGTCCAGGAAAGCAAGGCTCCATCATGTGTAATGGTGACGTGGGAAGGCAAATGTCAGTATGGACACCTCTCCATTCCTACTTCTTCTCCCAGCTTCATATGCAGAGCATGACATTCTATGGTATGGAATATCCCTTCGGTCAGTTCAGGTCAGTTGTCCCAGCTGTGCCCCCTCCAGGCCTCTTGCGCAGCTGCTCACTGCCAGAGCATGGGAAGCTGAAAAGCCCTTGATTTAGAGTAAGCCCCACTTACCAGCAGCTAAAACATCACTGTGCTATCAACACTGTTCTCATATGAGATCCAAAACAGCACTGTACCAACTACTAAGAAGAAAATTAACTCTATCCCAGCTGAAATCAGAACAAAACCCTCCATGTTTCTCAAGGTACAATTAGTTAAGCACAATAATTATACTTAAACATCACCAAAGTTTGTAGAGAAGACTAAATATTACTTGTTAGTTATGTGCCCCCAAGTAAATATCATCTTCCCACAGAAGAGCTGGATCTTTTTATCAGGTGCATGAATATAGTTCTTTCCAAGTGAACCATGCATTTCTTTTTCCTGTCTGTGTTTCATACCACTTCTGAGACCTCAGAGACGTTGTTAACATTTCCAAATTGAGGGTTTCTGTGAATTTAAATAGCACGCTCTTGACCCTCATCTTCCAGCTCATTAATAAAATGATAGAAGATATCTGAACCAATATCTGGATCTTTTGAGAAATATTACTGCTTGACTTAATTCACTGCTGTTTAACACCGCCCTTTGTAGGCAAAATCCCTTCATGATGCTGAAATTTATGCAATGGCATTGACAACTAGGATGATCTGAGTTAATGCTCTTGGATAAGATAATTACAGGTTTTGTTTCCAAAACTAGGAAGAAGCTTCATCACTTAAGTCTACCTATAGAAGGAATACATCAGAACTTTGTATAACCAACAACTGATAGGGGGGTTCAAGTAGCAGCTGTATAGCTATTACAGGGTTAGCTATTTGTATTAAACTATGTAGCTGTTACACAGTTAGCTATAGCTAACCCTGTTAGCAAAACAGTGATCAGAATGATCTATTCTTTAAAATTTCTGAGTGAGTGGAAGTCATTAGAAAATTTCTATCTGACTTCTATAAGCTTGGTGTTGGAGTCTTTGAGGTTCAGGTCTCTCGTACTATTAATGTGTCTTCACCATTAATGGTTGCGATGGTCTATGATTGTTCCACAGTGAGGCTCTGAATCCCATGTAAATAATCAATACAAGCTCTTAAGTGTTCATAGAATCATAGAATTTAAGGATTGGAATGGACCTTACAGACCATCTACTCCCACCTCTCCCCCACCAAGGGCAGGGACACCTCCTCACTAGATCAGGTTGCTCAAGGCCTCATCCAGCCTGGCTTTGAACACTGCCAGGTTTGGGGTAACCACCATGTCCCTGGGCAACCTGTTCCAATGTTTCACCACCCTTAGAGTAAAAAACTTTTTTCTCACATCCAACCTAGGCTTTCCCACTTTCATTTTGAACCCATGAACCCTTGTCCTATCATTGCAGTTCCTAACAAAGAGTCCCTCTCCAGCTCCCTTGTAGGCCCTTCAGATGTTGAAAAGTTGCTATGAGGTCTCTACACAGTCTCCTCTTCTCCAGGCTGAACAGCCCCAACTTCCTCAGTCTGTCTTTATAGGGGAGATGCTCCAGTCCTCTTATCAGTTTTGTGGCCTCCTCTGGACTTGTTCCAAGAGTTCCATGTCCTTCTTATGTTGAGGAAGCCCAAATTGCCTGCAGTGTTACAGGTAGGGTCTCACAAGAGCAGA
>NW_008678705.1:0-2818 GCF_000695815.1 Acanthisitta chloris
CCGGCTCCGGGAATGCTCACAAGTAGCCAGTCCTGCTGCGAGCACCCTGGGTGAGCCCCGTGCAGGGCACCCTTGGGTTCCCGGGCACCCAGAGCTTGGGGCAGTGCAGATTTCCAGCGCTGTGGGGCAGCAGGGTTGCCCCCCACCCATGGGCATCGTTTGGGAGAGAAACATGGGACATAAATTGGGAGAGAAACGTGTTGCATGGGATTGGTGCCAGCCGTGTCTGTAGTTCGCAGCAGCAACCCTGGGTTGGAGTTGGGGCTCCTTGACCAGGACGGTGGGTGCCTTTGGGCTTTGTCCAGAGCTGGGGCAGTGAGGCAGCCCTGAGCTCTCTCCCTCACTCCTCAGCTGGGTTGCATGCTCGGCTGCCTCTGTAAACCGAGCTTGCTCTTACAGTGGGGCTGGCCACTTCTGTCCCCCTGCAACCCCTACGTGATGTTTTCCCAGTGCTCCCTGTTCAAAGGACACCTTGGGATCCTGTTTCTCCAACTGCCCTGTCCCCAGCTTGTCTCGGCACTCCCCTCTGGGCTACACACTCTGCAAGCCCCACTGGGCAGCAGCAGTGAATGTGGTGGTGTGACCCAGATGGGAGGATGAGGATGGAGGGGATGTGGAACTCCAGTTGTGGGGCAGGTCTGGGATCATGGCGCAGGTTGCCTGCACCCACCCCTGTGGGCAGGCGAGGCACTTATCTGGCTCTTCCCACCCCTCTGCTTGCATCCCTGGTATGGAGTCTGCTCAGCACCACTACTGGACAGTGCTGGGGTGCTCCTAGCTATTTCTGGGTGCTACAGCAGCCCTTTCCCCCTCCACAGCCCAGGGTCTGGCTTCAGCCTCACTTGCCAGCCATGCTGCTGCTCCCACTGCTCCTGGAGGCCACCCTGCTACAGCTGGCCAGCAGCTCCCACCACCCATTCTACAACGGCTTCTACTACAACCACATCATGAACGACAATGGCGATGGGCAGGACAAAGGTATACTGGGAATAAGGGGGCTGGTATTTTATTTCAGGAGGCTGAAGTCCCCTCCTGTGTCTGGGTGAGGCTGTGACAATCTCTTGGGGGATGTGGGGCTCCAGGGATGCTTGTGGGATGCTCATGGTAGAAGAAGTGGTGTCTGGAGGGAAGGAGTGGAGTGGCTGCAGGAAGATTTGGGTGTACAGCCCAACCCTCGATACTGACCTACTCATCACACCTTCCTTCCCTAACCCCATCAGATTACTTCAATGGAGCCAGACTAGTGGTGGAAACCCCCAAAGACCCTATCTACAGCTACAATGGTGCCAATGTCACCCTGCCCTGCCACTACCGCTACGAGCCTGACCTGGGAGCTAAGCGCAAAATCCGCATCAAGTGGTCCAAGCTGCGGGATGACTATACCAAGGAGCAGGATGTGATGGTGGCCATCGGCAAGACCTACATGGCCTTTGGGGACTTCAAGGGCCGTGCTCACATCCATCGGGCCAGCCAGCACGAGGCCTCACTGGTCATCAGCGACGTGCGCCTGAAGGATGATGGCAAATACCGCTGTGAGGTCATCGATGGGTTGGAGGATGAGAGTGACGTGGTGGACCTCCGGCTGCAAGGTGGGGGCATGCTGGGGACCGCACAGAGTGCCGAGTCAGTGAGCCTGGCCTTCCTGGGGCACCCACTCCTCTGGGGACAGAGTAGAGTGGTGGGGGAGCCCTATCATGGGCGGAAAGGGGCTGGGATGCTTGGTGCATTGGGGTGGTGGCTTGAGGTTTTCTGGTTGTGGAGTCTCAGCAGTGAGTGAGCAGTCTGCCCAGCTGGGACACTGAGGGTGCTGCTGTGAAGTTAGAGTTGGGAGTGACCCCATGGCCATAGCATTTCCTGCCTTTACCCACCCATCTTCCTGCTGTGCTGCATCATGTGTAGCTGCCCCCTCCCAGCTCTGGATGTCCCAATGCATCTTGTGATGAACCTTGGTGACTGGTGCGGACTTGACTCAGCCCTGACTCTGCCTTCAAGCTGTGGGAATGTCCCCATTGCTTGCCCCTGCTCACCCCCTTGGCCTCTGGGCTCTGCCTCCCACAGTGTCTTGTCCCCACTGGTCCCTGTGAATGTGTCCGTGGTGGTGGTGCACATGGTCCTATGGTCCATCCATCCCTGTGACAGTGGTCCATTCATCCCCATGTTGGTGGTCCATGTGTCCCCTGGGATCGTGACCAATACATTCCCATGATTCTGGTGCTTGTATCCCTGTAGCCTGTGCATCACCATGCTGATGATCTCTCCATCCCCTCAGGGGTAGGCCTTGCCTACCTGGGGACACACAGCGTGTCTGTGCGACCCTGTGATGGTCCCTGAATCCCCGTTATCATAGTCTGTGCATCCCTGTATAAGCAGGTGCTGTCCCCATGAGGGGGTCTGTGTGTCCCCAGGACCGGGGACCATCTGTGCCACCAGATGTCGCTGGCAACTCACCGCTGGCGCCTGCATACCCGGAGCAACCCCATCCCTGCATACCTGAGCCTTGGGCTCTGCCACACTGGGGCTGTCCCGGTCCCACGGCCTGAATTTGGGATGGGTCGGAGACCCCTATGTCTCCTGCTGAGGCTGGGCTTGGGGCGGGTTGGCTGCTCACAGAGCTATCTGAATGTCCCATCTGCCTCCAGGCATCGTGTTCCCCTACCAGCCTCCCCGCGGGCAGTACAAGCTCAACTTCCACGAAGCCGAGCAAGTGTGCCAGGACCAAGGCGCCATCCTTGCCACCTTCCACCAGCTCTTCCAGGCTTGGAGTGAGGGGCTGGACTGGTGCAATGCGGGCTGGCTGGCCGATGGCACTGTGCAGTAC
>NW_008678705.1:2855-3184 GCF_000695815.1 Acanthisitta chloris
CCCTTCACCTCGCCCCGGGCATCCGCAGCTACGGCCCGCGCCACCGGCACCTCCACCGCTTCGATGCCTTCTGCTTCTCCTCCGCTCTCAAAGGTGGGTTCTGGGCCAGGTGGGGTGGGGTGTGGGATCCTGGGAAAGATGCTGTGCATTCCTCCCCCTTAGGGCACAAGACACCACCTGAGTGGGGATGTTCCAGGCAGAGTTGCTCCACATGGGGATGCTCTGGATGATGCTCAGCACTGATGCTCCCCTCTCCTGCTCCCCTTTTTCTCCTAGGAGAGGTTTTTTACCTGAACCACCTGTCTGGGATGACACTGGAGGAGGCCAAG
>NW_008678705.1:3262-3864 GCF_000695815.1 Acanthisitta chloris
GGCTGGAGGAGGCCGTCGTCCCCTACCCCATGGCCAAGCCCCGAGCCAACTGCGGCCCCATGGAGCCTGGTGTCCGCAGCTTCGGCTTCCCCAGCAAGGGCAGGTTTGGTGTCTTCTGCTACAAGGAGAGTTAAGGAGCCAGGAGGGATCCTGCTTGGCCGGAGGATGTTTCCAGCCTGATAGTGCCCAGTGTTGAGCATTTCCCAGGGCTGTTTCAGGGGTGACTGGGGGGAGGTGGGGTGGGGGGAGGCTTCTTTTTATTTTGTTTTGTTTTGTTTGTTTCCTTCCTTTATATTCTCCACATCTTGCTCAGCAGCTGGCACATGCAGCTGCTTGGGTGGCTGCCAGCTGGGCAGCACAGGACAGTCCCTGTCATGGGATGTGTATGAGGATGATCCTCATGGGCTACTGCTGCCATCCCACCTAGCCTTGCCACCCCATGGGTGGTGGCCCCTTCCTGCAGTGGCAGGTTGTCATGGACATCTACCTGCCCTTCCAGGCTGGTCCTGCCCCTGAGCTCGCGAGGTAGGAGCGAGGCAAGACTGGATTTAGCCAGAGCAGAGAGCAGGTGTCTCCATTGCATCCTGGCCCCTCTTCTAGCT
>NW_008678705.1:3906-9826 GCF_000695815.1 Acanthisitta chloris
CCTTATCTCCATGTGCCCCTTTCCTGGACTCCACTTGAATTCTGGTGCCTTCTTCTTTGAGCATTTGGTTATAAAAAGATGTATTTTCCTGGACGTCTTCTAATAAATCAGTGGAGAAAGCCCTGGAGCGACATGTCTGTGTCCTCATCTCTGTCCCAGCACAAGAGAAGGGTCTGCTATCCAAATCCAAACAGGACTTGGGGATCCCTGGCTGGTTGCCTGAGGCTGTCTCATCCTTGGCTGAGCATTGTCTGTCTCATCGCTGCTGGCTCAGCCCCGCGCCCACCCAGGCTGTGTCAAGGGCCTTGTGTTCCCTCATTAACTTGTGTTAATTAACCCCCTGGGTGTCAGGACCGAAAGCTGGAAGGTGAAGTAGTTCCTGTTGGCTGTGGGTTTTAGATGGGTTTTGGGCATGTGGGTTAACTGCCTCCCAAGGTGAGAGCTGAATGGGGTGCTATGTCCTACCCTAGGGTCCTTCTTCAGTTGGGGCTTGGCACCTCCTTCCCACCTCCATTGTCCCCACGGCTGCATCCTTGGGTGCTGGCTGGGACTGAGCCATTCTCACATAGCCTGGAGCATCCTGTTTGGGCTCCCTTTCCTTCCCTGCTCCCTTGCCATGGGAGATATCCCCCAAGCCCACATGGACATCCCTCTTCCCCAAAAAACCAACACTGACAAAGTGCCCATTCCGATTTCACTCTCTTTATTATTTATCATTCTTTCAAAATAGGATATGTTCAAAAATATAAATAGGTGCAGGGAACGCTGGTGCCCTGCACGGTCCCCTGGAAAGAGCACATTGTCCTGGGACGGGTGCTGCACTGCAGAGGGGAAGCAGAGAGGGGCCACAGCCCCCAGCACCTGAGTCCCAGGTCTCAGCATCCCCTCACCTCCCTCCTCCCACACCTCCTTCCACCACAGCCCCCTGGCCCTCCCCACCCGCCCTGACGTGCTGCAGCAGTAGAAGGATTCTGGAAAAGAAAATAAAATAAAACCCCAAAAGGCGCTGTTCACCCTGGAGATTAAATAACAGAAATAATTACATTGTTCGTGGATAAAATCAGGAAAAAAATAATCATCTTTATTATTTAACTTAACCCCCTGCCCTCTGCAAACCCAACCCCCTCCCTGTCCCCAAAGGCACGAAGATAATTGGAACCGGACGGTTAGTAAAAATGCTGAGATCTAATTTGTTTTGCTTTGGTGCTTGGAAAAACATTAATTTTTTTTTATATATATACACAAAGGTGGGTTTGTCTTTAATATAATTTTTTTTCCTTATATGACAAAAAAAAGCAACAAGAAGAAGAAGAAATTGACTCTGTTAATATAACTGTTCCGTTAAAAATCTCTCTTTCTCGCGTTCCCCCTCGGTCTCTTGCCCCGTTCTAGTGGGTGGGTCTGTGCACGGCGCTGCCGCTGGGTCTCGACCGGCTCCTGGGGCTCCTCTTGTATAGCCTGCGCTGATAGCTGGAGGCTGTGGAAGAGAAGAAAAGGCACCTTGTTGGCAGGAGCCAGGACAGAGAAGCTGCTTGTCCCGCGCTGGCCTCCCCATCCCCTGGCTCCCTGGAAAAACACAGGCAGCCGCAGGCAGCACTGCCCGGCGTGTGGCTGCGTGTGCCCTGGCGCCAGGCTGCCCACCCATGCACAATCAGCCCTTCTCTCGCCCTGCAGATGGGGTTTGCTTCACCCAGGGGAGAGGGTGCCCAGTACAGGGTGGGAGCCTGGGCAGGAGCATCCGTCTGGCTCTCAGGGAAGGACAAAGTTTCTGCTTGATCTTTTCTGCCAGTCTCCCTGGAGGGTGATACTTCTCTGGTGTGATAATTGCAGGAGGGTTTTGGTGGAAGCTGGAAAAGCTGCTTGGGAACAGCCCAGGTCTCTTGATTGATGATGGTCCATGCTGAGAGCAGCCTGTAGCTCTCCAGATCTGCAGCAGAGCCAAGGGAATCAACCTCTTGGTCTGCACCAGGCAGCCGCCCTTGGACACTGCCTCCATCTCTCCTCCTTTCATCTCCTCCCTGGGGTGGAGTTTTGTCCCTTAAGCCTGTATCAACTTTCCCTGGCTGTGGGACCATTGCTTTATCTGCCTTATCTGGAATTGCCCATCTGGACCAGAACCTGGCAAGGAGGCCACTGGACAGATGTGATTTGTTGGAGGCCAACAAAATCATTGGCAAGCTGCAGGAGAGCAGGGATGGGACAGGGGTGTAGGCAAACTGGGAGTGGGCTGGGACACCAGTGGGAGAAGGCTGGCTGTCATCAGCTGGAGGCCTGACAGGAGGAGGGTCAGGAGCCCAGCCCTGTCCCTTGCCTTATCTCTGACTCAGGGCTCCTGTCTGCTCCCAGGGCAGGGGGATAGTGGGGAAGGGCTTGGGGGACCACAGCTCCCCCCTCCTATTCTCTCTGCTGGTTCAGGTGCAAAAATTCACCCTTTCAGAAGCCGTTTTTTTTTTTTTTCCTTTCTTTAAGCAGCCAGGGCCATTGGTAATCTCCTTGTTGCCCTTTTCTGGAGCTACCCTTACCCTTCCTTGGTGGAGAAGTCTCCAGGAATTGCCTGGACTGTCCCTCCATCCACCTGCTGTGGTCCACACCTGCCCAGAACATGCCAGCACCCATGGCCCTGTCATGGGGGAGCTTTCAAGAAGTCAAGGGAACCTTGATGCCCTCTTCTGCCTGGCATGAAACTGACTTGCACCCTAAGATGATTCTTATTCCCAGCACCCGAAGATCATTCTCATTCCCAGCTCCTTCCAGCTGCAGGGATACATCATCCCTAACTCAAAGGTAAAGGGACCAAGACGTACGGTTTAGGCAGGATATCCGTGGCTCCTCCCACTGCCCATTGGGCTGGCACCGAATCGTGGGCACGTGGCGCTGGATGTAGCCTTGGCTGCACTGGTACCGCACTATGGAGTTTATTTCATAGCGTTCCTTCTTCCGTCCAAAGGTCCTGGCGTTCTCCACCGCAGGGGGATCTCCACAGGCCACTGCAGGAGAGGGGCAGAGACATGGAGAGTGAGTGAGAGGAGTCCTGCGTGGCTGAGCGAGCAGCTCACACCCGGGGCAGGCTGGGCATGCACAGCCTTGCCACTCCTCCCATGCATGAAACCTTAAATCCCTTGGAGATTGCCTCTGTCCACAAAACTTAGGGGCAGGGGCATATGGAAATTCTATGATGGGCCTTGAAGTTAAGCAGGGTTCTGCCTCAGTGCTCTGTTCCGCCTTCTGGAGAGACAACAAGAGCTGAGAAACACAACAGCTGCTTGTGTCCAAGGGAGGATATGGAGCTGGTGTGCAGGAGTGATGCTGTAGCCAGGCTATAGCTCTGCCTGGGGATGTGAACCTCCATCCTTGGTGGCTCATCTGATTTCTTTTTAAGCCCTTGTGAAACTTTCTCTTAAAGCCTTGGCCAACTTCTAATTCTTTCCCCCTCTTTGACCATCCTTTGCAGTGACAAAACCCTCATTCCAGTGCACTGGGGGCTGTGTTCCAGCCCCACAGCCACTGCCTAAGCCCCCCATCCTTGCCAGTGCAGCATAGGATGCTGACCTGTTCCTTTCTTGCAGGTGAAAGGGAGGTGATAATTGCAGGGAACGTCGTTCCATTCTCCCTTCTCGTGCCAGATCATCACAACGCAGTCCTCACCCGCCGAAAAGAAGTTATCAGGTTGGTTGGGCCGCCAGTTCTCATATTGCTGCAGAGAGAGAAAAGCCCTTCACCTAAAGCTGAACCCTTGTCTCTCCTATTCCCTTCTTTGTCCTTGCTGCTGCCTCACCCATACTTCTCTCCAGCAGAGACCCTACAGCAGTTATTTCTGTCAGGAAATGACACGGAACAAACCCAGGAGCTTTAGCTGACCAACTTTAGTAGTGGCTTGGAAAACCTGTGAGCCCTACGAAGTTCAGGGCTGTCTCCAATCAATGCCCAGCCCAAGCACTCAGCAAGTAACTTAGAGGGCTCCTGCCTCAAGGTGAACCTCTTCCCACCACTGAAAGCCAGTGCCTGCCCACGCCAGGGGCTGCTCACTCACCAGGGAGTGCCCATCGGACCAGCGGAAGTCGTTCTCCACAGCTCTGTCACTGAGGCCGATCCACTGGTAGTCCTGTGCATGACCTGTAAGTACCAAAGTGGGAGAGAAGAGTGGGTCATGGTTGTCCTACACTTTGTTGGAAGCATTTCTTTGCCATCGCAGCTGTCTCTGGCCCTGGAACCTCTGGGTCATTCGACTCCTTCCCAGTCACTAATCCCTGATGTCTTTTTTTCCCCCCACATCATGCTTGTCCATCTCCCTCCCCACTCAACATGTCATGAGCACCCATACAAGCATGAGACTTTGTTAGGATATATCTGAGCACCAGTGGGGCAAATTGTGGTTTTTACACAATTTTTTGGGATAAATCTACCCATAGACTCAGAGGCCAATGGCTGGAGCCTTGCCCAGCCTCATGAGGGTTGCCCTCAGCACTCACTGTTGACAAATTCTTGCTCCTCTGGAGTGATGATACTGCTCAGGTGGGCTTGATGTTGTCGGCATCTTGTCTCTGCATCCATCCAAGTCTCCCTCTCTTCAAAGTGCAGGTAGCAGTGGCCCTGGAACTTGGTCCAGCCTTCCTCACAGTTTTTCAAGTCTGAAACACACAGAGGAGGGATGAAAAGGAGTTGGTGCATGGGTCTGGAAGCCTTTCAACTCACCTCCTGAGCAGCTCATGCTCTCAGGACACGGAACAACACATGGTCACTTTCACTAAAAAGTAAACCCTGACACTGTTGCCTGTGGGAAATCCCAGGGAAAATTGTCAGAAGGCATCCAAGACACACACACAGAGGGGAGCCTGTGTTGAAGACCCTGTGTCCGCAGTGACATGACCAGTGCTATTAGAAAACTTGAATGATACAAACTTATTCCTGAGCAATTCAATCCCTGTGTCATGTTCCTGAACTCTGTTTTTGAGGGACTGACAAAGCAAGAACCCCTCTCTTCCCTCTCTGCTGGCCTGCAGAGTTTTCTTGTTTGGAAAGAACTCCAGAACCCATATCCAGATGCCCACAACCAATGCATATGTGTCAAAAATGAAAAAGGGGACCACCTTGGTGGCATTGCTTTGTGTGAATCTGGGAGAAAAGCAAACCTACCAAGGTGGATGAAAAGAGATGGAGGCAAGAACTTACCATGGTTGAGAGAGATAAAGCTTGGAAGCTGCTAAAGAAGTACAAACATTTCTCTACTTTTCAGAGCATCTTTTACCACCTGAGAAACACTGAAGAACTGAACCCACTTATTAAAAAATGACACCACAGATGAGGGAGAGCAGAGGCAAATGGTGAAACCAGCAGAAAAGACTTTCAGCAGTTCTCATGCAATGCAACACCACACATTTGCTACGTGTGACCGAAGGAAAGGCAATGAAATGTGTTTGGTCTCAGACTTTCAGATGCCTGATCTACCATCCTTTCTCAGGCCCTTGCTGCTCTTGGAGTGGCGAGCTTCCATGAGTCCTCATGCCTTTCTCCTTTTTAATAAGTTTTCTCTACTCAGTTTCTTTCTCCTTTGTTAATCTTGGTAGGTCAAAGTGCTTTTAACCTTCAATGACACTAATTCCTCCTAATCCACCCTTCTGGTGTTCTTCCAGCTGGACATTGCTTCATAGATGTTGGAAGAGTTGGTCGTTAGCTGAGACATTAAAAACATTTTCTGCCCTCTTCAACAGATCAAATGGATTATCTGGAAGTAGCTGAAGATTCTTGGGTTTGGCAGACAAATCACTTGCACAAAGTGAGCAGAGAACACACTCTGTCTTTTGATTTTTAAGACTCTTTTCCAGCATTTTGAATGCCACCTCCTGTAATCAGAGCCTGGCGATGCGACAGCACACAGTACAGAATCTCAGCAGGACATTTCCTAGGAGAAAGGCCACTCTTT
>NW_008678705.1:9836-21147 GCF_000695815.1 Acanthisitta chloris
CTGTTACTGTAAATATGACAGCAATTTTCTTGGAAAAGAATGACAAAAAACTTGTTCCCCAATAAGGACACTGTTGTAGTGACAAGAAGGACTGTCAGTGTGAACAGTTGACAGAGCTCACCTACAGTGTCCTGACAGAAAGGATGGGACTCATGGGAATAATGAAGATTTAGATTCCCCGTGGGATTTGGGGCACTGGTTTCCTCTTGTAAATATGACAGCAATTTTCTTGGAAAAGAATGACAAAAAACTTGTTCCCCAATAAGGACACTGTTGTAGTGACAAGAAGGACTGTCAGTGTGAACAGTTGACAGAGCTCACCTACAGTGTCCTGACAGAAAGGATGGGACTCATGGGAATAATGAAGATTTAGATTCCCCGTGGGATTTGGGGCACTGGTTTCCTCTTGTATCTCCCGGGCTATAGCTCCCAGGCATCAGAGCCCGTAATGCAGAGAAAAGAGAAAATTAAGTCTGGTTTGGACCAAACAAGATCATAAGAAGCTATAGGGTAGAAAGTCTCTTGTTGCATACAAGGATCTTCAACAGAAGGTATCATGGATGGGTAAATCAAGGGCTGATTAGGTTGCATTGGGAAAGTGACGTTAAGACAACATGATTCCTGCCCAGAAGGTCCAGTGATCCTGAGCTGTCTTCTTGTGGTCTACTCTATGTGTTCATACTGGAAATGGAAAGAGACATGCAGAGAAAGGGAAGGAGAAAACCCAATATATATTATCATTACTCATGCCAAGGTGAAGAAGACAGTGCAAGCTCATTTCTCTTTTGTTTTAGCAAGGCAGGAGAGCTTCCCCTCAGCTAAGCTGATAAAAGTTTGGACTTTCATCAGCTTTAAGAAAAAAACACAACTCTTTTTCTTTCCTTGTAGAAACAAAAAGAAGTATTAGTGCAGGTCAGAGTACCTAATTTTGATGGAAAAACAGGTCGCTTCATGTTTTCTCAAAGACACTCCCTGCTGATTTTGCCACAGGAAGTCACGTTGAAGAGATGACAAAAGTGTCATGCTGTGTCAAATCAGTGGAGATTCCTGGAGTGAATGAGGCTTCTCTCAGCTGCATCTTCCCCGAGAGAAACACAATCATTTTTCATGGCTCAGTTGAAGCATCATTCCATGAAATTCCAGTCTAGCAGAGAAAGTTTGCCTGGGGTGAAGATGTACCCAGAAATTTCCCTACTGTTACAGATGAACAGAAAGACTCTTGACCCAAAGAGACAGTGACTTTGTGTTCAACATTGTTATGATCTGTGTGGAGAAACTTGAAAAAGAGAAAGATGAAGAAGACACCAGAAGCTCCTGCTTAGGAATCTTAGAGGACACAGTGCTGTGATGAACAAACCAATCAAAATATGTATGCAAAAGCCTTAAAGCTTTTTCATAGTGTATTTTAAGCTGCTGTTAGAGGTTAGCTTACTGAGATGAGGGCAGGACTGATGGGAGCACTAGGCATCAGCTTTTTTTGAGGGGTAGTGTAGCAGTTAGTAAGATTAGCCGAAGCCAGGTAGGCCGTACCGATCTCACACAGGTCCCCTCCGTAGCTGGGAAGGCATAAGCATTTGAAAGAGTCGATGCCATCAACGCAGGTAGCTCCATTCAGACAGGGGCTTGAGTGGCACTCATCAGTGTCTGCAAGAAATCAAGGGCTTCCATTAGGGCTCTAGGCAGGCAACTCCACCAACAGGAGAACTTGTTTCCTTGCCCGTTTAGAAGGAAATATCAGTTGTTTTGGGGGAGCTTGGGAGGGTTGTATTTTATAACATACTGCCACTGCTGCTGCTGGAAGAATGAAGGCAAGAGACCCAACCCACCCTACAGGAAGACATTGGTTTTCTGATGGTTGAACACCACTCTGAAGATATCAGAACAAGATCAGCAAGATGTATCCAGCGCACAGGACTTGGTGTCTTGGACAGCTGTGGTAGCTCTTCTTGTCTGCTGTCTCTGCCTGAAACATCAAACATGTAATCTTGTGTCTGTGACTCCACCAGCTGTGGGTCTATGAGGAAGAATTCTCGTAAGTGTTG
The DNA here is from genome assembly GCF_000695815.1 of Acanthisitta chloris. Classification (NCBI taxonomy): domain Eukaryota; kingdom Metazoa; phylum Chordata; class Aves; order Passeriformes; family Acanthisittidae; genus Acanthisitta; species Acanthisitta chloris. Next base: position 11,879 of record NW_008678705.1, read on the forward strand.
GGAACATCCTGAAATAGATCTCTGTCTCCTAACCAGTGTTCCTGGTTGTCAGTGCTCACTAATATTTTCTTCCTAACCAGAATGTAGATGAAGTTCTGCATCAAGAAAATTCTTCTCAGTGAAGATGAAGAAAGTGCAGAGAAGAAAAGTGGGTTCAAAGGTGGTTCAGAGACTCTCAACTTTTTCTCTTCAAGAATCTTAGGCCTAGTTATCAGTGCCTCTTCCTTGGTGAAGAATACTGGGTTGCAGTGCCATTTTCTCTAGACCTGTCCCCGCTATGCGCTCTTTTGCTTGTGATGGAGCTGGAAGAAGCTGGTACATCTTTTCCAGCTGTGAACTCTGTCTTGGTAGATAGATCTTTGGAGTTAGAAGAGTCATTCAGAATAGAAAGACTTTGGATACATTCAACTCAAAAACAAGAAGGAAGACTAAGGAAGAAAGTGGAAGCACATCCACACAGGTTAGGTTAAATGATGACTAGTTAGATCCTCATGCGAGACAGTGCTTCTTTCACACGCAGAATAAATTTAAGGCTTTAAAAGTGATGACTAACACTCCATGCTCTTCTTGTGGATAAGAGAGGTTAGTAAGGAAACATTCAAAGATGACAAACATGCTGCTGTGGAAATACCAGAGCAGAGCAGTGACTCTCCGCAGTCTGCGTTCATCTTCCGACTGGGGTATATTCGGTTGGATATTGTCTCCTTGCAGAACTGTGGCCCAGCTGCTCAATGTCCCCAGACACAAGAGAGCAGATGTGTGTTATACCCCATGTGGCTATCTAGTCACTCAGTGGCCAAGGTCTGATACGTCAGCTAAAAGCTTGCATGTTCTGTAACATGCCTAAGTGGTGAAGAAAATACTTTCTGACCTTGGACAGTAAATCCTTGTGTGCTTTGGAGCAAGAAGATTGTCGTCTTTATTCTAGGCTGTATCACTATGAGCAGTGAAATCATTCCTCGGGTGGCTGATGAACCTCTTACTCCAGTTTTGCAGTTCTTCCCTGAGAGAAGGAATTTTTTACTCTGGATTGCCCTTCTAAATACTCATGAATGCTTTCTGGATTTCTTTGTTCACTGCAAAATGAAGAGAATTCCTGCTTTCATGATACTGATAAATACTATGAGACTTTCCAGAACAAAATGGGAGTCACAAGCCTAGTAGAACAGAGGAGCTGAACTTGGCCGAGTATTGCTCTTTGGTCACACTTGGAGTTACTAGAAGATTGGGAGCATAAAGGAAATTGAGTTATCCTGAGGGATGATTGCAACTCTAGAGGCCCTTTGGGCTTCCCAACAGCAGTGGCAGCAGAAGTTCATGTTGATTCCAATGGGCTCCAGCTGAACAAGTAAGGAAAGTCTCTCCTTCATTCGTTAGGCTTCATGAAGTGGAAAGCACGCTGCAGAAGAGGTAACAAAGCACACACGAGAGCTAAAGCACAACAGTTAGCAGGGGATAATGAGTCTTCAGCTGTCTTCAACCATGTGGAATAAAACTTGGCATGTCCGAGATCTCTTCTGAGATTCAGGAGACCTGCTGTGAGCTGCCATCACTAGTCTTAGAGGAGGGGGGAGCAGGCACACATAGGCAAAGTCATTGCCATAAATTTCCAGCTGGCAAATAACACTAGAACAGAGTTTCCTTTTACAGATATCGTATATAATATGGTTGTACATATTATATGTGCTGTAAAAACAATCTCTGCGTATAATGCATGTTACATATCTCTCTATACATGTACATATATATTTTTATATATGACACCTAGAGAAAGGGTGTGTACTTGTAGGTAGGGTTGGAAATACAGACAACAAATATGTGACACAGACAGGTTTACTTTCCAGAAGTTTACTTCAAATGGCTGGAGAGAAGAGGTTTTAAACACATCTTGATCAAAAATGCCAAACTCCTCCTTCAGCCTGTTGGGCTGTCGAGGCAGTGACTCTCTCTCCATCTGGGTGTAAAATCACCTCACCAAGCTGATATTGGGAAATTCAAACTTATCACTCAGGTTGGAGGAAGAGTTGGTGATTCTGGTCCTCTCAGAAAATCTGGGTCTTTGCAGTCTTTTAGAACAGAAAGGCGTAAATGGTAAAACTAGCAGCAATGGTGCCTCTAGAAACCCTGGCAAGTTGGTTTGTGGGTGTTTCTAGGATATCACATCTAAGCCATAGGATTTATGAGAGGTGAGAAGTCCATTAAAAAGAAAGCCCTCTACCACAAAACACTTGGCTATTTTCTTCATAACCTTTTGTATACCATAAATGTGTCCAGTTCCATGTTGTTTAGAGCTAGGTGAAGTTAGTAAATCACTGTACACCTGTTCAGCCAGTGGAAAAGCCTGTGGCACACTAGATGTGTCAACTTTGCTCAGCACGGAGCGAGCCCTCACTTCCACAGAGCCAGCTGCCAGGTACCTTGACACTCAAAGATCTTACATAGACACGAGCTGTTTGTTTGCTTGTATGAGCATCCATCCAAAAAGCCAGCTCTGCTTTGTGATGCAGCTCCAGTGCTTATCAGCCGACAAGAAGACGAGACTACTGCTATTATTACCCCTCACTAACAAAGGACAGCGATGTGGAGTGGAATGCAGGAGGGAGGCAGCTCTTGCTTTCAAGAGCTCCAGCTCTAAAACAAAGATGGGAGAAAATGCCTTGCAGTGCTGAGAATAGGAAGCCCAGTTAGAACATGTTATTAACTCACTTCTTGAGAATAATGCAGAATTAGCAGCTCTTTAGAAGGGGATTCATACTGCACTTAATATCATCCAGAAGTTGTCAAAGATTATTCAGTTCTACTGTCACAACAGTTTCTATTTTTTGCTACTAACAGGACCCAAGGTCTAATGTCTAGATTTTTTTTCCCTAATAAAACAAGTCAAACAAAATAACCAATGTAAAACAGGTCTTGCATCTGCAAGTTGTAAACTGTTGGCTGGAGAAAGCAAAAAGAGTTACATAGCTACCATGCAAACTTTGTTTCATAATTTTCTTCCTAAGATTTCTTTTACATTACCAGATACATACTATAATTAGTCAGAACCATTTTCTTTTGGTGAAACTAAGCACAACAGAAGTAATCTTGGCCTTCCTGCCCATGGTGGGGGAGTTGGAACTAGATGATCTTTAAGGTCCCTTCCAACCCTAACCTATCATTCTGTGATTCTCCCAATGCCTTTGAAAACAATTTGCTGTACAAGATCATGGAAATTGGAAAGAGAGATATGTTATAAATGAAAGAGAAATATATTGGCCCTGGTTTTGTTCAGGAGGCAAATGGCATGCAAAAGTGATCACACGGTGGTGAAAAGGAAATGCTTTAAAAATCCTTTATCCCAAACTAAGAAGACAATACTAGAAACTTTTATCACAATAGACTGTGCATTTCTTGCCATGGAAGCCTGTATGGAAGATGAATACCCTTTAAACAAGGTCAGCTTTGTGCTTAAAACATCTACTAAGAGAAGCAGCTAGTGAACAGAGAAGATACTATCACCCAAACCCTGAACAAACTATAGTTTTCCTGAAGATGTGAGTTTAGTAACATACCCTAGGATATTTCTATACCCTCCTGTTTTTTTTCTGTAGACAGAAAAAGGTAAGACAGAAAGGCAAGACATTTTCAAGCTGTCCAACAGTCCCTGTTGTGTTCCTCACCCGTTCTTTATAGGCCTCTGTGTAAGTGCAATTATCCAAACAGGGAATCAGAGACAAGCCTGATAATTATCTTCCAGAGATTGAGAAAAAAGTAATCCAGGTACAAATTAAATTTGATTTCCAGAGGTTGCTGGGAAGTTTGAACTGCTGATAGCTCACATAGTGAAGAAAAACATTGGAGCAATTGTAGGGTGATGCCTACAAGAGAAGAATAGGAGGAGCTGGGGAAACTAGTGCTCTCACATATTAAGTTAAATGCTAGCATCAAACATCACATAGGCAGATAGTGTCATAAAATGACCAATTAAGTCATTAAAATAATTAACTACAATAATTAACTACAAGAATTGAACCAAAGCCTCCATGCAACTGCAGCATTAAAAACCTCTACTCCTCTATAGATCATCAAGTTTCCAGAAGGACCTGTTGATGTTCTGGGACCTTCAGTTTGCCCAACACACTCCCAGGACAGCTCAGGAAATTGAGACATCTCTTCATCCAAGATACTACGTGTAGAAGTAAATGGGCACGTATATAATACTAGTCCAGAACTGTAGGTTGCTTCTATAGCAGATGGTTTGATTTAAGCTAATTAACTTCTAATGCAAAGTAGACAGTGTATCCAGGAGACATCAAATCATCTCGTCAGCCGCAAGTAGTCTGTGCTTTTCCTTGTCTCTCAAGCAGGACTGGTACCTCCATCTCCTTCTTGAGAGCATAAGTTTCATTCCACATTAGTTGAAACATTATGCATCAGGTGAACATTTTCTAGGCTTCTTTCTTCTGGGTGATATTCTCTGGCCCAAAAAAACTCTATCCCTATGACTTCCAGGGTGTGAAGAATGAGGAAAACCCATCAAGACCTTTCCTCATCTGTATTCTAACCTTCTGCTATGTTGGGGCCATAGGCAGCAGATTTCATGTACTAGTTTCACCAGAGACAAGGAGAAGTTTAGCATAAATAGCTGCCATTTCAGCACATTTCTATTTCCCCCCATAGCTCGAGTGAAGTTAAGTCACTGACTGGTCAGAGTGCTCCAAACCACAGCCTTTCACTGAAGCACCAGCATGCTCTTTTCAGCTAATAATAATTTTTCTTCTAATGTTACCCAAAGCAGAAAGAGCCTCTGAGTTGGCAAAATCCTGCATGAAGAAGCCAAGTCTACGTGCAATTCTTCAAGCTTCTCACAAAGGAATCAAACTGCTGACTAAAGACTTGTGTGTGTACAGCCTTCATTTTGGTTAGATACTAAAAAATATTGGCACTCCAAGTGTTAATCTTCAGTATTCTTGTACTTCTGGCTCTTGCTTTTTGAGAAGTAGAGGATAAGCAGAGCAGAAAAATATCATTCTTCTTAAATCATCCCACTAAATAGACTGTTGGATCTAACTGGAATGCTCCAATGGTAGGACTGGAGGGCAAATACCTCCCTGCTCCTCACTCTAAGCTCCTTCTGTAGCTGAACCAACTTCACCCATGCTTTAATGTTAGTCAAAATCCTGATGGACATCCATTTCATCCTGCAAACCCTGAGCACAGCACAAGGCACAGATATTAGAGCTGATCTTTTTGCAAGAGCTAAATTTCAAGATTGGAAGTTTCAGGTGAAAAGGCAGCCACAACATGGGCAATTGCATTTTGGGTTCCAGCCTACAGTTCTTCATTGTAGACTTTCCATGTTCACAATCCCCAGAGCACTGTAAAGAATAATGACCCAAAAGAGGAAATGTGATTTTCCCCCCCTTTTTCTCCCCCCTCTTTCTTCTTTTGTCATCACTTTGCTCTAATTCTCTACAAGTTTCCCTTGTTGCAGGAGTGTGGTGAGTTCATACCCAATATACTTTCTTGCCATCTGGATAAGCTTCCTTCAGACCCTTACCAAGACTGCATTTCATGTTGTAGAGACACTAGTAAAGAAGTTTACCAATAAAAAGAGAAGTTTTACCCTAGAATATCTTCCCTGATGGATGTACCAGTCATGCACATGTACTCAAGCTCTTCTCTAGTATAAAGACTCTACAATAAACTTCATGCAGTTGTTGCTTACCTCTCACTGTCACCTGTTAAGAAACCCCAGCTGCTACATCGTCATCTCTGTGACTTGCAAATACACAACATGTTCCCATTTCAGAACATTTTTCAAGCTTCTTCACACATGAGCTGCTGAACACATGGTTTTCTTTCAAAATACTTCACAAGAATGTTGGCTAACAAATGGTCTGAAGAATCTGGCAATCGCCTTGTGGGCAATTTATAAAAAGAAAAAGCAGTGGAATAAAAACGTATTTTGGGGCCAATTTTTTTTTAAATTTATTTTTTTCTAAGCCTCACTGGCTAGTTTCCTTTCTCCCCCTCAACACAGCTTTTGCTGGCTTATTTTTGTCGCTGGGCTTGGACGTGGCAGTGTGCATGGCCCAAAAGCAGATCCCATTAGTTGTGCAAGAATGGCTTTTGGGTCCATAACTGCTGCATCACCTTGCCAAGCCCTGGATGCTGTGCCAGGCTAGACCAGTGCTGTGGGAATGACCCCTCTGACTTGTCCTCACCCACTCCTGCAGCATCCTCTGTGCAGCTGCTCAGCAGAGGCAGACAGGACCGCAGATGTGTTGTGAGCAGAGCTGAACAAAGGTTTGTGATTACCTGTGCTCTCACAGAGAGAAGTGACGCAGAGGGAAATGCAGTGACTCATTCAAAACACTTTGGGGATGGCAATGATGTTAGAAACCAGGCTGAGCTTCACAAAGGCCTGCACTTACAAACCCTTACTGAGTCCAAAGCTACCTATGCTGAATGGTGTAAATTAACCAAAGAGAAGCAGTTCAGGAGGCAATGTGGCAAGGGGGTGGAATTATATTACTTTTGCTGGAAGGAACTGAGCAAATCTCTTTGCACATACCTTTTGTACCATACTTAAGCAACATGTCCTACATGAACATGTGACCCTTGGAGAACTGAGCACATGCAGGACCTTCATACAGCAGTACAAGCATTGATGGCTTTTGAAAGGGGTCTGTCCCCAGGAGCCAGGTCCTGATGGCAGCAATGTGAAACCAAGCATGGCCAGGGATGCTGTGAGACATCCTGTGTTACCAGGACTGGGCTCCTCCCTTGGCCCAGAAGCAACCACTAGCAAGCACATCTTGCATCTCATTTTCTTCTCACTGCAGCGTGCTAATGCTTTAACAGCACATGAACACTGCTTAGGGAATGCTCATCAGAATGCTAGCAAAGTGTTTTCACCATAAATGGTTACTCAGATTTCAAAATTGTGTCTGTTTATACTTGGCAACAAGGGATCCTATCAAAGACAGAGTGCTAAAATGCCAAAAAGGGGCAAGGTGGTGGGAAGGGCATTTATCAGCAGAGCTGACAAAGGGTAGTGATGCTCTGAGCATCATCTCACACGCTTATCCCATTCTAGCTGCAGAGAGCAGCATAAGACACAGACCAGAGGGTGGCCACACACTGTGCCAAAGGGATTGGAGCAGTCTCCCTGATGCAAGCATTTCACCCAGTGCAGATGATGCTCAGAGAAAGAACTTTTGTTCCCAGCTCGCTGGCTTTGCCTCTTACCCCTTAGCACTGCAAAGCTGCTGAGGGACAGTTTCCCACTCCACAGCAGCACTTGAGGGTATAGGCAGCAAGTCCGCACACCATGGGAACAGAAACAGGACAGGACAGAGACTTGCAGCCCATCTTCAACTTCTCAGCTGCATCCAGGGTGGAAGTCTCTGACTGATGGAGCCAGTATACCGAACATTGGAACAGGCTGTCCATGGAAGAGGTTGAGGGATTTAGAAGACATGTAGATGTGGTATTTGGGGACATGGTATTTAGGGACATGGTTTAGTGGTGGACTTGGCAGTCCTGGGTTAACAGTTGGACTTGGTGATCATAAAGGTCTATTTCAACCTAAATGGCTCTATGATCACGACCTGTGAAAACCCCCATGTTTATGGCTTTCCACCAGAATAATATTCTGCTCAAGTCTACTTCTCTGTTAATGTTCTCTGCTGTATAAAAAGCAAAAAAAAGGTGACAGTTACACCCCCTCCCTCCTTTCTCTTTTATAAAGCTTTCCCTTCCATACGAGACACAGTACCTTCTGTAGTGGGTCCTAATGCATCAATTGCTTCTTGTGAGACTTGAGGCAGGGCAGCAGCAGTGGTGGCCAGCAGATGGGGATTGTCTAGAGCAACAGCTGTCTCCATCTCTTGTTCTGACACTGCAGGAGGGGAAGGCTCTATTTCAAGCTGAGCCTCTTCAGGGTTCCTGGGTCCCTGTGTTGGTTCAACATCTGGAGTCCTGGTACTAATTACAATGTCTGGGACAGAGGTTTTCCCTGAAATGTCTGTGACTGAGTGTGTCACAGCTCCAGATGTTGCATCAGGAATCTCCTTCTCCTCGGGAGTACCAAAGGGCTCCCCACTGGCCAAAGATGTGGCAGCTGTTTTGATGTTAGCAACAGGCAACGCAGATGCTTCCCCACTGGTTTCATGGACTGTGGATGTTTCTGTGCTAGACTCAGGAAATGTTTCACCCCAGGCTTCTTGACTTGTGGGTGTTTCTATTCTAGTTTCAGGAAACGCAGAAGTTTCCCCACTTCCTTCTTGAACTGTGGATGTTTCTATGAAAATTTCAGGATAGGCAGATGTTTCACCCCTGGCTTCTTGACTTGTTCGTGGTTCTATGCTAATGTCAGGGAATGCAGGTGTCTCCCCACTGATATCATGGACTGTAGAAGTTTCTATGCTAATCTCAGGAAATGCAGATGTTTCACCTCGGGCTTCTTGACTTGTGGATGTTTCTATTCTAATTTCAGGAAATGCAGATGTTTCACCACTGATTTCGTGGACCGTCGAAGTTTCTATACTAATTTCAGGAAAGAAGGACATTTCCCCACTGGTTTCATGGATTGTGGATGTTTCTGTACTAATTTCTGGGTAGGCTGATGTTTCACCCCTGGCTTCTTGATTGGTGTATGTTTCTATTCTAATTTCAGGAAATGCAGAACTTTCTCCACTAAATTCATGCACTGTGGAAGTTTCTATTCTGATTTCAGGAAAGGCAGATGTTTCTCCACTGATTTCGTGGACTGTTGAAGTTTCTATGCTAATTTCAGGATAGCCAGATGTTTCACCCCTGGTCTCTTGACTTGTAAATGTTTCTATTCTAATTTCAGGAAATGCAGATGTTTCCCCACTGATTTCTTGCATTGTGGATGTTTCTGTGCTACTTTCAGGAAATGCAGAGGTTTCCCCACTTCCTTCTAGAACTGTGGGTGTTTCTATGATAATTTCAGGATAGCCAGATGTTTCACCCCTGGCTTCCTGACCTGTGGAAGTTTCTGTGAAAATTTCAGGAAATGCAGAGGTTTCCCCACTGATTTCTTGAATTGTTGAGGTTTCTATGTTAAATTCAGGAAATGCAGATGTCTCCCCACTGATTTCATGAACTGTGGATGTTTCTATACTAGTTTCAGGATATGCAGATGTTTCACCACTGATTTCATAACCTGTTGATGTTTCTAGACCACGTTCTGGCAATGCAGATGTTTCCCCACTTAGTTCTCCAGATGCAGAGGCCTCACCACTTGGCCCCAAACTGTA